>NW_017962989.1:814083-1017953 GCF_001890905.1 Aspergillus aculeatus ATCC 16872
GGGGGGGAGTGCAGGGTGCCTCCAGTGGAGGGGTTGGTGGAACGGTTCATGGGGCTAGCTCGACTTCCAGTTTTGGGATGGAGATGGTGATGGAGATGGGTTCAGGCAAGAGACGTAGTCTGGATGCTTGTAGGGACCGTACTGTACTGTAGCAGACGTAGCTGCTTAGCCCCAATCCCCTGGAAGTCATCGGTGCCAAATGGCCACCAACGCTGCATCCTCTCCGGGGAGTACAGATAGATACCCGGAAACAGCTCACCCTCTACCCATCCCCAGTATGTTCCCCGTGTTCCCCCGGAGCAGAGATGAGTCTGGCAGCCGAAGGGGCTGCGATGCTCGTCGCCACCTTATTCCCGACCACCGCCGCCACGCTGAGTCCGGAGCGAACGACCATCTTTCTGAAGGATGATGGGCCCGGATGTGCTGGATACGCTGGGTCCGTCGTCGCTGAGCGTGATCACCCTCCGTAGTACTCGGCTCCTCCTTCAGTGATCTGACTTCCAGTCCCTCCCCCCCCCCCCTAGCCACTGGGGGAGGAATAGGAGCGTTGAGAATCGCATGGCTGGCTCGAAATGAGACCATTCGATTGACTTGGTTTACTTGTGGGTAAGTTGGACCAGAGTGTCCAACACTTCTCTCAAGGAACTGGACAAAAAGAAGACTATCATCATATCAATCTCCCACCTCATCCACCCATCGAAGAGATGCAACCAAAGATGCAACCAGGCAAGACGCAAGATCAATCTCCAGTCAACTACAACATCAATCCAAGCTGATAGCACCTATCATTGCTGTTCAATGTACACGACCCCATGGCCCTTATGTAACATGTAACACTAAGAATATGATAGCATGATCATCATCAATCCAGCAACAGCAACTTAAATAGTAATGGCAATAGCAACAAGCAAAGAATGAATTCAGATAACCGCCCCTGGACCATGCCACCCAAGCCAACCCATTGCTCATGACCACATGAAAGAAGAAAACCCCCGCAGAAAATCAAAAGCCCCAGTGAACAAGTGAAAAGAAAGACGAGATAGGTATTTTGATCTGCATCGTATCATCGTAGTCAAAGGAATCAAAGAAAGAAGAAAAAAAAAAGAAAAAGAAAAAGAAAAAAGCCGCCCTTACCTCCTCTAGAGCGATTTCTTCATCCGGGTAATCATCCACAGCATATATGCATAGTCTATTCCCAAATTGCCGCCCTTCTGGAGAATAAAACAATCGTATAGAAAAAAAGTGGGTTAGGGAGAAGTGAAGGCTAAACGAGCGAATACAACATGAGACAAGACGAAAGAGAAAATCAGATCTGAGGTTGCGCGGGTGCTGCCGTGGTCCACGTCGACACTGGATACCCGGCGTGTGCGCCCGGGGCCGTGGCCCCCACGTAATATTGATGTCGGTCCCCGCCCGTGTAATAAGGCGTAGGAATAGGGCCTGACTCCCGACGCGAAATGCCTGGGTCAAATCCCCCCAGCCCCCGCTGTTCCAGATGCTGATGCGACCCGTCAAGCGGGCCCAGACTGAAACTCCCGCCCCGCGAGTATGTAGCAGGAGTCGAGGGATCGATCGGTGACGTTGCGTCCGTGGCCACGCTGCGCGAGGATATCGATGAGTTGCGGTAGGCGGACGGGCTGTGGTCGGAATGGGATCGGTTGCGGTCGCTCAAGGAGCTCGGCATGGCCGTGTTGAGAACCGACGGGATTGACGAGGATAGAGGGTTGTGGCCGAGCGCATCAAAGCTGGTGCCATACGAAGGCTGTCGGAACTGCGTGTAGTCCTCCGGTTTCTGTGGGATTTGAGTAGGGGCGGATGGTGCAGGCAGATATGGATTGGGGGCGGATTGTGCCGGGATCGACCCTCCCATCGAGTATCCAGGTATTGGTGTGGACTGGGGCGGATGGGTCGCCGCATAAGGCGCGTGCATGTAGAATTCGGGATGCGAGTTCGTCATTGCATAGCCTGGAGGCGCAACCAGGTGAGGTCGGTAACCGTATAGCGCATGCGACGGGTCATTCGGATTCTCCAGCCCTCCAGTTTCCAAATCATCAATGGGGGCCCGGAAGCTTTGCTTCTGCGTTAGTTCTGCACGGGGCCGGATATATCTCAACGATTCGACCATCGATGGCGGATTCAGCATCCCTCGGATCACATCCTCCACGCTGTAATATGACACCAGGTGATGCGTCACTCCGGAGACCGTAACGCTCATCGTCTTCTTGACCAACCCCGAATCCTTAAAACCGTACGAATCCACCAGCGAGCCCACCAGCGCACGTTCCACGTCGGACTGGTGCGGTCTATCGCCAAAAGGCCCGGTTGTCGAGGAAGGAGAATAGCCTCCGTTACTGTCCTGTCGCGGATACGGCTCCCCCGGTCGCGTCGACGGCACCGGGCGTCGATTGGCCTTCTTCATCGCTCTTTTCTTCTCTCCTGGCGGAAAGGGCTTCTCCAGCTCTCGGTACACCAGGAAATTGCCCAGGATACGACTGGGACTCCAAGTCACCCCATCTGTCCATCGCTTAATCCCCGACGAGTTCTCCTCGTAGATGAAGACGCTGCCACTGCGAACGAGGTGGCTCCGTTCCCGATCGTGGGGGCGACGAGGGACATGGTGCAGGACGCCTGTGAGACAGGCTTCGAACAGAATCAGCGCATCCTGTGTTGTTGCAACATATCCCATAAAGGTGGGCTCCAACACCGTGGTGGTGCCGTTGACCATTGTTTGCCTTTGTTTGAAGGTTCGAACCTAGTTGAAAGGGGTCCAGGAGGTAAATCGGATCAAAGTTAAGGCCACCGAAGATCAAGGTTTCCCAGCAACACGGCTAGGTCGACCGGGATGTTATCAATGGAAGTTCGGCTTTCCCCAAGCACGAAACGGAACGAACAGCCGTGAGGAGATTTGAAGTGTAAAAGGAACGAACTCGGGATAACAGCTGCCAAAGGGCTTGCTCGGGACTTTGTGCTCGCTTCCACTATTTGATGTCTTGCCAGTATGCGGGAGACACACAAGCACACAAGCACACAAGCACAAAAGCAGAAGATGGCAAAGCTTCAAGGTAATAGCACCAAGAAACAAGGAGGGGAGGCGAAATTAACCTTTAGGAGAGAGTAGGCGGGGGGAAGGGGATTGGGTCGGAGGAGGGGGGGTGGTGGTGGTGGAGGAGAGAGAGTAGGTAAGAAGCAGTTGGTGGTGGGCAGAAAGGAAAGGAAAGAGTCGGAGAGAATGACAAGTCGAGAGTCGAAAAGAGCTCACAGTCGACGGGCGAACCGTAGAAAAGGGTCGATGGCGCAAGTTTAAAATCCCCCTCTTTCTTGAGCTGAGTTTAAGGACCACCAGACTTGGGTGACCCGGATCGACAGCGAGCACGGGCCCGTCCTTTCTCAAATCACTCCTCGTAAAAGAAAGGTGGAAAGGGTGGAAAGGGTGGAAAAGGTGGGAATCTGGAGAGAGAGCAAGCGTCTGGCCCTAGCGACTTTCTGGGTCGACTGGAGCTGCGGTTCCACGGATAACGATCGGATCGAGGTGTAGGGAGGTTGACTCTCCAACCTGACCAAGTCCAAAGCTGCGGCAATTCCCAAGCTTTCTGCTGGCAAGTCGAAGCCCGTTTTGACAGGGAGTTTAAGTCGCTTGGTCCAGGGTTGAATGGTGAACTCAATTGATGGCCGATCAAGCGATCAAGCAATCAATCAAAGTGAGTGAGTGAGTGGGTGGGTGAGCAGAGAGAAAAGGGCAAAGAAGCACACAACACCAACACACCCACACAAAAATAAAGAAGAGTAAATTGATCAGGAAGAAACGAAGAAGAAGTAGAAGTAAAAGAAGAGAGCGAGAGAGAGTCCAGCTCAGCTTACACTGGAGGAGCTGCTGCTGCTGTGCTGTTCAAGGCCTGTTTCGGAGCAGGTATGTAAGCCAATCTATCCACACTGAAGTTCACAACTGTCACCGATGCCATATGAAACAAGAATATTCAAAAAGATACCGAACGCAAATAAAGATTAAAAAAATAAAAAGTGTTCCAGATGCTCCGTGGAAGGTGAGGAGGGGAAGTAGTGAGTTCCGATGGTAGGAGGAAGGGACAATAGACGTACAACCCTAGTAGCACAAGAACAGAAAGGTAGATGAACACACAACCAAACAAATATAAGTAGTGGTAGTTTGGTAGTATAAAGATGAGCACTGGTGAAGGTAGTGATGGTGGTGACGATAATGGTGATGATGATGATGATAATGATAATGATGATCACAGCAGGGGAGAGATATAGAATTAAAGTAACCCAGACGGGGGAAAGATATAATATTGGCAGATTCACTGGTGGATTCTCCCAGTAAGGTATAGTAAGAAGATCTGCTTCTGCTCTGCTTTGCTTTGCTCTTGCTCTGCCTCTGGTGTTTCCCCTTCTCTCTTTAGAGTAGCGCTTTAGTAATGGCTATGGGGGGATGAACCAAGAGAAAGAGACTAAAGGTAAGAAAAGTAAAGTGGGAAAAAAATAATAAAATCAAAATCATCCACTGATATTTTAATTGAGAAAGGAAGGGTAAAAAATCATTTCCCCCCCTCAGCTCAAAAAAAATAAAATGGGAAGTGAGATGAAATAATAATAAGAAAAATAAAAAAAACGACGAGAAGAATAATCAAAAAAAGAAAAAAAGAAAAATAAGAAAAGATCGAGGCGGCACCCCCTTCCTGGTGATCAGGAAAACCAGGAAACATCGCAGGCATTAATGAATGGGTGGAAAGGCCAGTCAGACTAGACCAGAGCCGGGTATGGAGCGGGTGTTGCAGGGAACGCCAAACGGCCAGACGGGGTCTTACTCTTGCTAAAAGAGTCAAGAGACAGGCAGACAGGTAGGACTCTTGTGGACAGTGGACACTGGACACTGACTGGACTGTAGTGGTAGCCCGGAGAGATTTCCCTCTCTCCCCCAATCTCTTTCCATTCCCCTCGCGCGCAGGCTCGCTCTACTCTCAGAATAGTCATTGAGAGCGAGAGAGCGACCGGCGTATGCAGCGGGGAGAAAAGAGAGGGGGGCGACCCAGACTGGTAGACTAGGTCCGAGCAGAACCAAAGAGGTAGAGACGAAAGACGGATGGGTGGGTGCAACTAGTGATCCCAAGGAGGAGGACGAGCCCGCCAGAGGACTGGCAACAGTGTGGATCTCCCCGGCCCATGAAGCCCATCGCGGGTCCATCAACTGCTCCTCTTCCCAGGCTCCTCTCTCACTCCCTCCCCCGAAGACCAGACGGTAAGGCCCGACAGTCTAGACGGCAAACCCACCCAGCGATGGAAAAGGAAGGACTTAAATGATTCATACAACCAAAAATAGAGACGGAATCCAGAGAAATCAGGCCGGGTAGAATTTACATGGACCGAAAAAAGTGAGAACCAGAGTAGCCGCGAAAGAAGAGAGGGAGGAAGAGAGAGAAAGAGGCAGAGGGAGAGGGAAGAACATTGAGCAGAGCAAGAATAGACAGTAGTTTAGGAGAGTGAGAATACCAACTGGGGAGGAAATATGGAACCATGAAATAGATGACACACGACTTTCACTAATGACATTATCATCCACGAGGATGTTTAGGGGGAGATGAAGTAAAAGAAAAAAAATAAGAAAAAAAAGTTCAGGAGAAAATTACAACCTCAATAAAAACGAACATAACAACCAAATCAGGAACCCAACTCAAGCCCATACATAATGATGATGCGTAGAGGATGGAAGTCAAGCAAGTGGAGGGAAAGGCAAATTCATAGTCCTCAATCCTGGTTCAGGGGAGACTGACTGACAGAGTGACTGATTGACTTACTGAAGAAATTGAGGCCAACCCAGCGAGGATGGGAAAAGCAGGTACCCCGTTTCACCTCGCTCCTTGGGGGACACAACCTTAGCTGAAGCAGCTAATTTTGACGTTCGATATCCTTTTGCGCAACTATCTTGCTTCCTCCCGCCTGCTGCTTGTCTTCTCCGTGTTCCGAGTGAAGCCAAACACGAAACAACGAGCCTCGCCCGACACAACGGATAGCAACGAGGGCACACGAGTTTGACTAGCAGAAGGGCGAGAATTAAACTACACGAAAAGGAAGAAGAGTGGATCGTTAGAGGAAGATAAAACGTAGAATGCGACAGGAGCCAAACGAGACCCAGAAAGACTAGAGGCGTTAATGGCAGGTACTGCACCAGAGTGATGGACACTGGGAAGGAAGAGAAAAGATGAGAAATGATGATGATGATGATGATGATGGTGATGAACGATGGAAAAAGCGGATAGATTCGGGAAGGGGCCAAGGGCGGAATTAAAAGGAACCTCGAAGGATTAACGTGGAGAGGTAGGAGGTAAATTTGGGGGAGATACATTTACAAGTTGCAGATCCAATGAGACTCGATCAAATTAGTACTCAGAGTATGAGTGAGTACTATGGTACTTATTGACTGTACTCATGGGATTGAGTGGCTGGTGATTAATTTACCGCTGGGAGGCAGCAGTGCTGTCAGATCAATTGAACCAGGCATAATAAGTCGGTGGTCGCAATCTCTACAGGGTACAGTACACAGTACACAGTACCAGTCACACATCCATCTCCATTCCACTTCACTCTAGCCCATCGTTGTAGATCTAGTGTAGCAATCAATAGTCTTCGTCCCCTGTACCATGGGAGCGAAAGGTGGAGCTTCTTGAACTGGGGTATCCATAATACATGAGTACTAGTTATATTTGATTATATTAAGATGAGATCCTAAGACCACACCCAACCCACCCACTCCTGCTTTAATCCTAACTTCCTAATATATCTCCAGTAGCAGTACTAGCATCACTTGCGGGATGATGAGGATCAAATAAAACAAATAGACCTAGTGCGTAGGGGGATCGGCTTGGGAGGAAGGCCTAGCAGAGGAGGGGGAGGCTGTGTCTTCGGGTAACTAACTAATTGCATTGCTGGTACTATGTAGGTGCTGTACATACACACATTAATATGCGAGAGCGTGTGAGCCGCCTGGAGTAGAGAGGGAGAAAGAGAGAGAGAGAGAGATGTGAGCATGGAGTGATTATCTTGTATCGTGTCCCGGCAGGTCACCGGATCTTTCTTGGAATGATGGTGGGATGATGGAGTAAGAAAGCAATCAATCAATCATTCATTCTTCGGAAGAATTTATTGTGAAGCATCGGACTATCTCGCTCTCTTTGGATGACCATCTCATCTCATGATGTCTATCTGTCTGTCTGTCAGTCAGTCTGTCTGTCAGTCTGTCAGTCAATCAGCCTGGCTGGTTTCCAGTCACTTCCTCATCCATGATCCATTCCCCTCTCGCTAAGCTAACAGCGCTTGGCCCGTGAACATCCACGGACGGATTGATTGAGGGGTTGGCTGCAGCGGGTGGAGCCCAGCCCATCCAACCACGGCTCCGCCCCTGACGAAGTATTGATGTGCACCGGTCATTGAGCCTGCTGCTGCTGATGATGCCACTACCGCTGTAACTACTGCTACACTCAGTCCGCTGCTGCTCAACTCTGAAGATGGGACGTGGTCTGCTTAGTTAGTTAGTTAGTTAAGCTATATACTGTACTTATCACTTGTCACTTACTCAAAGCTTACCACCTAACGTAACTTACTCACTACTCTAGACTACCCGGTGCTGTACTCAAGCAGTCATTACCCGTCACTGTTCCCTCAGCCACTGCCCAGGAAAAAAAAATTCATCGTTATGCTTCGCATCGCAATCCCGAAACCTCACCAAGATTACTAGCAGTTACATCAGAAATTTAAATGACGTCCCGCCTTCTAAGTTACTAGCTCCACACATAGCCAAATATATGAAGAGGAAATGGTGATGTCCTAGTTATTTATCACCCTTTATTGTCAATTGCAACTTCAGTATTTTGGAGGTACTGGGTAAGTAATCTTGGGTTGATCGACCCTCCCAGGACTACTAATTCTGTCTCCATATTTGATTAATCACCCGAATGAGAGAACAACTCAGTCGAACCGAAGGGTGAGACTAGCAACGGCCGCCAAGGACTCAGATCTCCGGCGCGAAGAAGGACGGGTCATTATTGCATGGCGTAGCAGCGGGAAGGCCTCAGATTGGTCCCAGAAAGAGGGTCTGGAGAATTAGGACTCTCCATTTGATGTACAGTGCATTGAATCCATCCATGCTACACATCGAATGGAGACAGGCTACTCTATTCCTTCGTTCGGGACGGAGTCTGACTGTCCCAAACAGGCAAACGCACTCCTAAGCCCGCCGCGGCCTAAGGCTGCGACCAACAGCGCCGCCGACCAGTGTCTGCCAGCCAGTATTCCCACCAGCCTTGATCAACGCAAGTAGAGAGAACTAACCAAGACGCCACGCCAGATAGCTGAGAGATGCCCTTTAGCGATAGCTCTTCACCGGAGCAATTCACATATGCTAGGTCCTTATGCGCCTGCTTATCTTGGTTGAGTCTCCAGGAATTCTTGACCTGGCTTCCTAGTCAAACAAATCCAATGAGCGCTCAACCCATGGTGACGAAGAGACGGCGGCGGCGTTGTTCGCTCCCAGAAATCCGCTCAGCGGTGGGTGACAACGCAACGATTGGGGGGGGGGGGTGACCTGTAACGACTAACAAGTAGGTCGCGATTCGTTACCGGGAGAGCGCGAAGGGGACTGTGCGCCAGCCAACTTCCACCTCGCATCATGGATGTCCGATCACCATGTCCTTTTGGTCAACAATGATGTAGATCAGAGGAGAGGGAATGTTGCTTGGGAAGGCTTTTGCAGGAGGGTCCGTAGTCTTTCGATTAGCTGGGGCAGGGACATCACCCCTCTTCATCTTGGATGGAGGCTTTTTAGGATGTCCACACCAGCGGACTATGGACTCCTTTGCGTCCAACTGGATCGGTGTGAACTTCCAGTCAGCCTCCATCGGAATCTGTGCAGAGACTCAGAAGTCCTCACCAACAGGAATGCCCAAGGTAAGGATGGTTGCGCAGCTCGAGTCAGTCGACGACCGGAGAAATCGCTCTCAATTCATTAGTAACGGGCCATGACATCTCTGCCACGATGGATACGAAGTACGTGGAGACAGACGTGAGGTGGGTAGGAAGGAAGGAAAAGTGGAAGGGAGAACCTAAGCGGCAAAGAGGCGACAGGTCGTCCCCCACAATGACGATCACATTGGGTACTGTAGGTAGTAATGTACAGTACAGCCGGGGTGCGAGGGAACAGCCAGAAGTTCCCATAATGCTCTGTCGACCCATCAATGCGTTTCGAGCTGGGTCGACTAGAATCATCGGTAACTTTGTCAGGATTCAGGGGATGTCGTTCCTAGAGTTTATATTGGACAGTCACGAAAACCTTCGCGGGAGATCCCCCAGCAGTTCCAGAGCTACGGCGTTTCTGTGGTGTTATTTGTTATCGTGCAAATATGGGGATTTCTGCCAGCCCGAGTCGACTTCCCGAGGCACCTGGTTGGAAGCTTAAGGCCACAGCCAGATCACCGCAGTTTTAGCGGGGGGTACAATTGCATCATGAGAGTTTTTAGAACTCAGGCCAGAGACAGGTGATGATGGATCACAGGACTGTGATGGGTTCGGCAGCTCCGCTGGGGACGACCCGACAAAGCGGGTGAGCAGACGATCGCGTGCTTGTCGAAACTCAATTCAGTCATGGGGAAGGCAGCGGATCTGGAATCGACTAGACTCTTTCGATCGTACACATGTACGAGTATATAGCCTTCGCTTTGCGGCCCCCATGAGCTGCTGAGTCGTCATTATTTAATGTTTGTCCTGCACTCGACTAGGCAAGCGAGATCTGGGGTTCGGGGATCTTCAAAGTGAGTTTCGTTTGACAGGTCCATTTTACGATTCCGAAGGCGGTGGGACAGCAATGGGCCAGCAACAAGGCCCCATGCTCCCCCGAACCTACTGCTAGGGTCTTTTCACCTTTGCTAAGTGAGATCTCCCCTTGATAGATTTTGATTGTGGCAACTCTTGTTGTCTGTAGCCTCGAGACAGTTGACAATGCGCCTTTTCTCCCAGTGTCGTGGAGGCAGACGATATCAGCTCGCGGGGAGAAACGCCTAAAGAAATGACTATTCTGCGGACTAGACTGCTTCCGGAGACTCCCATAACAGAGATTGGTATAACGCATACATTGCGTGCAGCTGGCAGTTGCAAGAATCACGGCATGGTAGCGATGGGCAAGTCAATATGCTGGAGTTACGAGACCAAGTTGCATCACTGTCCGTTGATTATGAGTATTATGACTACTAGTAGCTGGACTCAAATATCTCACTGAGCGAGTGGTGCATAGGTCTTTTATATGAGGGTGAGTCAAGACACATATAGTCCGGAGTGCTGCTCATCCAGGATACATTGGGTAGTATGTACATACAGTACAGTAGCATCTCTCACTCGGGAATCGCCACATGAGACAGCTGCTCTCCCCTCGTGTCTGGAACCACAGCCTCGGGACGGCTTCGGCCGGGAGAGAGAAGCCAATGGCTGGTTCAAACTCCTGGCCTACTTTGTAGTTACCGGTACTCAAGTCACGGGTACAGTACTATGTAATAACCAGCCACACACACCGCGTGTGACCAGTGGTCCTTCGCAAACTTGTTCAGGCTTTTAAAACAAAGAGGAGGATATGCACCAGCCAAAGAGGATTAATCTCAGCAGTGCGCGTGCTCGGGGCCTGTCTCCAATTGCCCATTTGCATACGGTCGAGTGTTGATGTACGTGTCGCTTCGTATCCATCCATCCATCTATCCATTCTTCCATTGTTTTTGGTTCGAAGGAAGGCGGATTTGAAGTGGTCTGGGTCCGGTGCCATAGAATAAAACACTGTCCGTGCCTCTTTTTCCGGGTTCAGACTGTGTCCCCACCGCAGCAGTGCACAAATGTCTCTGACTGGATAGACGTGCCCCTCTCTCCCTGGTCAACTGATGGATGTCTTTCCCTTCGCGCACTGCGCACGTCCGCGCGGTGGTTAATGAGGGGGGAGGAGGGGAAGGACTCGGGCGGAGGGGACGGGGAGGGGGGCAATTGAACAGTTCAAGTTGTTCGTAACAGGAAAATAAGCGCTTGGCGATTCGCTCAGCGTCAAATGCATCGAGCAGCGCCACGAACGGTGAACCACAGACCTGGGAGATCAGCCAGCTCCACAAGATATGAAGGAGACTGGCTAATTTTTCTGACTTTTCGGCTTAACCCATGAGTCTTATTACCCCATTGGGGGTTTATTGGCAGGCACCGAAGGGAATGGTTTGATTGGGCGAGTACAGTACGCCAGGCCAGGTGAATAGCACTGTACTGTGTAGTACCCATCGATCATGATGGTGAAATGGGTTGGTGGTTGAGCGGATCGTCCTAGGACAGACAAGGCAAAGAAAGGGATTTGTTGAGTGGTACGGAGCACCTTAGACTACTGCTAGTCGCTAGCTGTACCAGTTCCCTAGACTCCAGTCGGACGAAAGAGAGAAGGGGAACTTGGGAAAGGGAGGGGCGGGCAGAAGGATGAATGGCAAAAAGCAGAGGACGAGTGAAAGAAGGATGTGGCGCTCCCAATTGACATTTTACCCACTCAGCAGAGAAATGCCGCACAATGACAGGGTGGACTGGATCTTACAGGCGATACAGGCGATCATCCCCTCCTTCCTAAGAATGTCCGCCCAAGGAGGCCAGAACGGGGCGATGTAAAGCAGACACGAGTTCATCAGCACCGCACTAGTATCAACTAGTACTAGCCGGTACTGTATAGTAGATCATTGTAATTTAACAACTTAACAGTTTTAACAACCTGGGTCAAGCGCCTTCTCAACGACGCCGTTTTCTTTTCTTCCACCATTATTCAACATGAGAAGAAGTAAGAAGATTGTTATTATCATTGCAACCTAGGTATATCAAATCGCCCCTGTATCCAAAGGAGAAGATTCGGTATGGGAACCTGAGTAGAGTAACCACAAAAAAAGCAACAAGCAATGCATTGATCTAAGAGCGAGATGGAATCTCAACAATGCTGGTGTTATTGGTGACTGGTTTTGCTAGAAGACAAAGGGGTGTCGACAGCGTCTCGCTAGTGATCCTATCCAGGAATCAGGGATCCATGCAGGGCACAGTATAGAACGCCTCTTCTGCACGCGGGACGCAAGAGACCTATTCGAGTAATGCATGGCAGCACTGCACACCGGATAGGAAGTATGCTCTGGCAATTGCTTCCGACCATCAGTAACACTCAGCCACAAGTATCCAATCACTCAAAAAACCAGTAGTCACAACTGTGCACAATTCGGTCTCGTCCACAACTGCCATCGAATCCCATCCATGCTAATTAAGAGCCTTCTATCCCATACGCGGGTTGCGAGTGACCTACGTTCCCGAGGAAGATAGAGGCGGTGGTAAGTTCGATATGGGCATCCCGACGATAGGCTCCCAGCTTTGTTATCCTGCATGGAACTAGGATGCACAACACTTCGACTCTAGCTCGTGTAGCAAGGTGATTCGATCCCGGAGGTCGTCTTCCAAGAAAGGGAGCGGGTCAACCTTGGGGAAAAGGTGTCTAAGGCTCGTGAGAACTACGATGTATTTCTCTACTGGCCCATAGTTTACTGCTGGTATGTCAAGAGGTTGGTGTTTCTTGTGAAAGCTCCGATCAGTCACCAAACGCGGACGCGACTATCAGTTTAAATTCATTTGACATTGCTTCTTCATGCTGCGCTTTTAGTCCGGCACACGTACTGTACCTGTACGTACCTGGGGCGTCGTGGATACTCGGCATGATCATCTGCAGCATATCCACTACGACTAAGTACTAGAGGAATATTCAATCTAAGGAATAGGACCGGAGGCTCAAGTTCCAAGCTTTTGAGATGGTGAGTGAAATGAAGCGACTAAGTCACTAAATTAGTTACCGGTAAACTACTCCGTACTTCCTAAATTATCGCCGCGTGAAAGCGGGGCTGGACGAGCCAGGTACCAGCTAAAGGCTTGGATGTTTTGATTGCTACTAAGTACCAAGTACCTGGCGGGCTGGGAAGATTGAGAGACGGTCAAATTAGCGTCCTTCCTTTTCTATGACTTTGCTCCAGAATTGAGGGTCGTGTTCGGACCGAATAACTACGAAGTACATGTATCTGTAACTACCTCCGGTGTAGTCACTGTAGTGAAACCAGTTATGGTGATCGCGGTCGGCCGCTCCCATGTTATGGGCCCTAACTCCAACGAGGGATCCACTGCTGGCAATAGTTCCGGATAGTGCTCGTCCGGGCGGGTTTGAGATCAACCACAAGTTTAAGCATTCATGCGTGGTCGTTGAATGCGGAGAAAGTCAGCGCTGAGCCTGCTGAACCTGCTGAACCTGCTGAGCCTCTGACGGAGAGGTATCCGCTAGATGGAGCCTCAGGCTGCTTCAATTCCTATTTCGGTCGACCTCTTGACTCGCAGCTGCTACAATTTCCAGATGGTGAAAATAGAATGGATCAAGGAGAACTACGGATTACTCCGTACCTATGACTGTTTGTGTATGTACTGAATTAGTAGTAACTAACTTGATAACCAACCCACGGGTGGACACCAATTGGCAAGCAGGTCAATGACTGGCTGGCTTTCTTTTATCTTCTCATTATTATTAGCCATAGGGTCTTGGCTACTTCCTTTTCAATGGTGATCCCAAAGGGAATCCTCGGTACGCCGAAGCCATCGACCGCTCTTCTTTCTCCCCCCAACAATTGCAATTGTCACCGGCTGTTTTTGTTTCCCCCACACCTGAACATTTTATTGTTTTGTGCTATCGGCCGGTTGTCGCTCAATGGTCGGTCGTAGGGTGGTTGGTATAATCTGTCGTACACTTCACCGTCCGAGCTGTACACACTCTGTGAGCGGGTCTTGCAGAATGGAGAATAATGATCATCAGCAGTCCATCTTTGCTGGTGATAAGGACTAACATTGGACCGTGTCAGAACTTAGAATCTCTGTCTTTATGTTTCACAGTTCACAGTTGCTGCGCAGGTCTCACAAAATCTTGATTGTATGAACTACTACATTCAAGTTATACTTCGCTTCACCTAAGAGGGTAAGAGAGTATAAAAGCTGAGGGTGACACACACCAGCAGTCTTCTTGAAACCCTTTCATGATAATAGAGAAGAGGTCCTGTTCTACGGAGTACTGCTGTCGTACACAACCGGCAGGCGTATGTACAGTACTGTAGATCAAGCTAACGGAAAACACGGATATCTGGAGTACTAGCTGACAATGAATGCTCAGCATCTACGCCCTGACAGTTGCGCATCGTTTCATGCACACTAAACCACCTTCCTTCTGAGGATGCGAGACTAATTGATCAATGTCAATTATGGCCATGTGGCCGATCAAGATAACTGACCGCAAGATTGCTAGGCTATTTAGTCTGACGAACTAGTGCTGGTGTAGCATTGATGACTCCATCCAAAGAGAGAGAAAAGGAGCTAGGTTAATAGTGGCTAGTCGCTTACTTGTCACGGACTACTAACCATGAGTTAGATGGTGGCTTTTTCATCTAATGATGCAGTGTTGATCCCAAGGTCAACCAGCTAGAACTTAGTCGTATTTCTTAGCGTTGCTCCTAACTAAAGCACATCACAATATGCTGATAAATTTTCCATAGGCCATTCATCATTACCTTCGCACATGGTCAACCAGACTACCTAGTAACTTACTCGTAGTACCTTATTCCTGCCACCGGTCTCGAGTCTCTCGACCAATCCAAACTTATGAAATGAGGATGGCGCGGGTTAGTCATGCGGTCTTTGCTTTTTTGCCATCCAGCATGCATCTGGACCCGATAGAGTAGGTGGTCCCTCCCTCCAGGCTACTAGGCCAGTCAGCGCAAGCTTCTAGATCTTGTTTGTGTTGTTCCTAGGCACCACCCCCTTGCTTGTTTGATGCTTTCTTTTGCCTCTCGTTATTTCATTTCCTTTTTCCTTCCTTTTCTCTTGGTTGCTGGCCCCTCCTACCGGAGGGAGGTTCCATTGCCTACACGTTCATTTCAGCTTGCATTCCCAAGCGAGCGCTCTATCAGCCGCGCGTAACCGACACTAACAAACGAGGTGTGTCGCTGGCGGTGTATGCCCTACTGGTACTAGGTAGGATTGAGCCGGGTGCCCAACTAAGTCCGTCCTTTAAGCTGAGCCCGCTGAACCTGGAGTATGCTTTCCAGCCCTGTAACCACTCCTCCTAAAAACTAGATAACTATAGTACAGTGTCTAGTACACAATCATATCTTCGTCATATGCACCGGTTCCTCCCTTCAGAAGCCACGCCAAAGAAAAAAAAAATTCCCATCCTAGCCCAGGTTAATCAAGACTAGACGGCCCTCCCCCTCCCACTAGTCTACCACTGCTTGCCTTCGTCACTCTGCTTTCTATCCCCCACATTCTAGTCAGGGATCCAGATCCCGACCATCAGTCAAAAAACGTGGCTCGGGCGCCTGCGCGTGTCTCAAAGTTATTACTTTTACGGAAATCTCTGCGACAGCTTCGAGACAACAGCCCGTCCTAGACCTCCTTGTCCCTTTCTCCAAGGACGTTTAGTCTAGGACTTTTAATAACGGACTTAGGACTCCTTCCTCAAACTTCTCCTCCGTTAACTAATCCGTCCATCCCGCTTGAGCCTATCGCCTGGCTCCCTTGGGTGCGGCTTCCTGTCACACCCCCTGGAAGAATGTGCTTTGATGTCATCGGTTATTTCAGAAGGATTCCTAGCCTGGGTCTTGGCACCGCGCCTGGTAGCGTCCATCACCAAGATCCATGTGTGCAACCCTTACTAGTGTTGCCGTAGGTAGTAAGGTACAGTACGCACTTGTAAATCCTAGATTGGTTTCTAGTCCTGACTAGTAATTAGGCAGTCACTTAGGGGTCGGACTTTACAGAAAAGCTCGACGTTAGCGCCAGTGAAAGTGGGGTTGGAAATGAATGCAGTGCGTACTGTGTACATCCATCTTCCTCTCAGGCTCTCACATTGATGGCTCTTTTCTTTCTCTATTCCCTGTCGATAGGCCGATATTATATAGCGTGCGACAAGGGGTTAGTGGGCATCATGGTACAGTACACCGTAGCCCGAGGACTTGCATGGAAGAACGCGGGCTGAGGTAGTACTAGCACATGGACATAAAAAGAAGGACTGGCAAGAGAGAGAGAGAGAGAAAATCCCTCTTCCCATGAGGTTCAAACTGGCGATCTACCTGCATACATTTTCTGGCTTGGAGTCCGCTCCACTGGAGACAGTCGTACCATTTATCCGCATGGACAGGAAGGGAGAGGGGGCAAGCAATTGGAGACTTTGACGCTTGCTCCTCCTGTACAAGCCAATTGATGAAGAAGGGAAGAAGGAAAGAAGATTAGTGTGTCTTCCAGCCTTTCGAAGTGGCGTTCAGGCTGCGTTCCAGCCTCCTTCCTCTTCCTCTCTCTATGGGCCATCAGAGAAGAAAAGGGTCTTTCGACCGAGCTAGCCATAGCCAAGAAACTCGAGTGCCATGTTGATAGGAGCGCTCGTTTAGTTCAACACACACACACACACACACACACACACACACACACACACACACTTCTCTCACGGCGTTTCTGAAGGGAGAAAGGCCGGGTTGCATTAGTAGCATGAGCCACAGCCACCGGGGACCCGCGCATGAATTGGTGGCCGGGACTCGGAACTAGTTTGGTTCGAGCTGCTAATTGTAGATCAATGGACATTTAATACGGTGGGAATCTATAGCTCGTTTCAATATAGGCTGTGAACCCCCTTTCTTTCAAGATGATGATATTGGGCAATATGCGGCATGCTGAACCGGGTCGATTATACTAGGGCATGACTGCGGTCCTAATTCTATGCTGCCTGGGATGTGTGCTGATCATCAACAATTTGTACAGAAGACACTGAGAATAAAGTGTTAGCACTGAAGTGTGAAGAAATTAATGTTTACAAAAACAGAACAAAAAAAGGGCAAAAAAATAAAAAGGGCCGGCCATGGTAATTAAGCTTTAAACGGGCACTTAGGCAGACTCAAAACATGACCTGCTTGTTCCAGGGCAGGGAGGATTCATGGGCTCTCGCTAGTATGAACTATGAATTGATAAACGATGAACATGATTTTCCTTTTTGCCCTCCATTAACTGCCAAGTCCCGTACTGTAGATACTAGGTAGCTTCTTTCAATCTGCCAATGCAGCGTTGCCCCGCTACTTGCTTGCTGGCTGCAGGATAGGAGGAGGCTCATTCTTGAACCTTCGTCTCTGTGCAGTAGGTGTCAAATTAACTTTGTGCGAGATCGCAAATCTTCCCTAACTCACAATCAGTGACATGAGTGGTTTGTGAGTGTGGAGTTGGAGATTTTGTTGCAGGATTTGGCGAGTCGTGTGCTCGTTGTATATACCGAATCTACCTCGATTCGAAAACATCAACCCCTTTGGCATCAAGTACGTAGTCTTTTCCTATGGTAGTTCAGGGTCTTTGTAACCTTATCGGGTGGTCTGTCCGGTCTCGGCGAGCCGTGCTTCAGCAAGTCAGTGAGTGGCCTGGGGAAACCCTTCCATGACTGCTTTCCGTAAGGCGCCGGGAAACAACAAAACAACAAACCTCTCTTGTCCGAGAAAGGCAGACCAAAAACCTCCGGTGAACGAGCATCTTCATCATTGAAGCACATTCTCGGAGAGAGATTATCAACAAAGGACGTTTCTCCAGGTATTAGCATTGGTGCGCATCCTACGGAGTACAGAGTAGGTATGGTGAATTCTCTCCAGTCTCGGCTTGTCAGCCCACTTTGACACGATCGGCCTGAACCGGAGCTCCTCGGTTGAAAGTACCGCAATCCGTACGGAGTACAGTAAGTAATATTCCCACCGCTACTCATAACTATCGGTACTTACTAACTTAACTTACGGTAGTCACAAAGTCTCCTACCCCATTGCCTGTCTGAGGTGAGTTTAGTTCAATGTGTCCGCTGGTGGATATTGTCAGATCCGAGATCCCAGCTGTCGCTCACTCGCTTCGAACAAAGAAAGATGCAAGGGGCAAAAAAAACTTCAAAGCCAATCTGATCTGGACAGGTTTCCCCCTCTCTCCTCATCTCCAGCCGGTATGTGCTAGGATCGCCTTCAGATCTTTGTTCGTCTGTCTTCGCGTTGCGTAAGACGATCCTCCCAAGATTTTATGAGGTCACTTCTGCTTATCCCGTTTCGTCAACAGTCCGATCTTTCCTGCGCCCTGTGTGGATACCCAATCTGCAACGGAGGTACATACGACGATGGATTGTCGTGCGCACTGACATTATGGGCTCAGCCTGCCTGCAGGACGAAGCAAGGCTTCTCTCCTCTATCTACTCTTTCTTTGTTCTCCCTGGTCTCTGATCCGATGGCAGGGAGCAAGTGGTTCTTGTACCGGTTGAGTTGATTGAAGACTAACGGATATCTAGACCAGTCCAGAGATCCACGTCCAATGTCTCCTCCTGTAAACCCGGAACACCCGTTCACATCGCCCCCCCCCCCCGCGGAGAGATACTTCCGGGGGGCTGATCAGCCCACCTAGGTGTGACAGTCCTGCTCGGGCGTGCCTGATGGCTGTGTCAATCACATGGCTGTCAACATTTTGACTTACCCAGCGGGCAGGCAAGCCAGCCGGCATGTTGGGCATTGGGCCTGGCAGGGAGAGCGCTCGGATATATGGTACTATGGACATTACCCTTGCAGCACCGCGACGCACGATGAGCTTTTTGTCAGCATTGCTGCGGATCGTCGTGGCTTTCTGCCTAGCTCCTACGCCCCTCCCTACCAGGCACGGGATCTCCGCACTATATCGGAGTCCCCGTTGTTGTTGGTCGCAATCCCGATCGCATATCTGCATGTCTACCATGCAGTCGTTGGGCTATTAGCACAGTAGCACCTAAGCTAGCTGCGTGGGCTAACGAGTTATACTGACTATCGATCGATATAATCGAAGCAAAACCGGTTTTAGTCCTTCAACTACCGGAACATATTCCCACCACTGTGCTACGGCTTCATGTCATGTGCGCAGTGCAATTCTTCGTGTGGGTTGAAAGTGGAGCAGATACACGCATGCACGGATTCTCAACACGGCTGAGAGCTCTACATTCTAAGCAATGCGTGACGGCTCAAAATGCATATGTTACGTCACTAGGAGCAAGGCCTCGGAAATCTATCGTGGGAGGAACAAGTCAGGCCGGGTTGAATATCTGCAACACGCATACAAGGATCAAAAACGGAGGCCCTCTAATCGGGATTCGGTGGCCATTGTGCCCCTAGGGACAGTCAATGAACAAACGGGATTCATGATTCGGGTATCTCGGATTAGCCCGTTCCCCTTTCAGCGTCGTGTCCATGTCTCAGACATCTTGACCGCATGTTGTAGGGCTCCGCTTATGTTGAGCACAACAGAGTGGCGAGGCCATGGTTGCGCTCTTCCGAGCTGCCCTCTCCGTTTGCATGGTGTGGTTCGTCGTGCGCAACCCGTACTTTTGGAAGCATTGCGTTCGTTCTTCATGGCTGACCGAAAGGCTGCCAGAAGCCGAGCCCAGGGCAGTCGTAGGATGAAGTGTCCTTCTCGGCGCTAGCCTCTGACCTCTGAAGAGCCTGAACATTGAACGCCCCTTGTTCTCTTCTCGCGGATATGGTCAGCATGTTCTATCTAGCTTGGAAGGAGACCTGCCTGAATTCCACGTCAAGCTCTAGGCACGGAGCCGACTGTACGGGATCTCGGAAGACAAACGAGCCATAAGATATGAGCTTTGGGGTCTATGTTTGCGCGTGTTGTACGAAAGGTAAGCTCTAAGACTTGCGGAAAAAGTGCGATGGTATTCTTGTCGTGACTCTCTGCCGACTTGAGATACCGCTCGATATCCAATCAGTATGGTGTCTATCAACGTAGACCTTATTTCAGGGGGCTTTTTTCGTATCGATAGACTCCTCGAACGATTGAGTTTCATATACGCCAGTCAGACGCTTCAGCCAAGATTATAGCAGTTCTGAGGCTGCAATATTGGCCTCGCAAAGAACTTCGCTTAAGGAGTAACTCTCTATTCATGGTAACAGCCTCTAGATTACATTTCCGGTCGCAAGTCTTCTTCTCGGTCTTTACAAGAGGGATAAGGAAATTTGGGCTGCAGCCATTCAACTCAATAGCCCACTGAGTGTATGCGCTGATAACCGCTCATGCTAACATATATACTTTTTCTATACTGACAGCGGGCATTGCGTCAGTGAGTGATCATCCCTGCTTTGCGTTGGTTCTTTAATCTAAATCGCAAACTCTCGGCTCCTTGCTACCAATAGTGGACATTGTAATGACGGGCATTCAATGCTTTGTTGGAAGAGACAGTACAGGCTGGTCCAGTGTGCTTTTCACTGTCAGACATTAATTTTTGAGGTAATATGGCTCCAAGCTTTGGTGGGCCAAAGTCTCTCTTCTTTAGTGTTTAGGCTGGGTCGGAGGATGCATGTATGTGTTCGCTGCGGACTGTCAACTTTCACCCACTTTTTGCTAAGTTGGCCAGCTTGTGGAGTCTTGATCAGTTACTTGGTTCCCCAAGCTGTGGACTGAGGTTCTTTGGGAGGACTCAATGCAAATAGGAAAGACAAAGTTCCCCATAGTTCTGTCCAATCTCAGCTTTGGTATATATTGTTGCGGGGTGATGATTGAGTTCTTCAACGTGCTGTATGTAGGAAAATTACTTTCTATAAGAGTCACTGACTCGCCTGTTACTGTGTCTGACACCAACAGCCTGATTTTCAGATGAGGATAAATAAGATCCTGGTCATCCGTTGCCAGAATGCCTTCTATTATATATATAATCACATGACCGCGGACTAACTTTTCTCCGATGCCATTTTCTCCCATCACGGGTCTCCATCAGCATGTATACAACCTCCTCCATCCCCTCTACTAGCTCATTTCGAGCCTCGACCCCATTTGTACCACTCGGCCATCCCAAGTCGGTGGGCTGCCGCTTCGTGGATGGCAATTGGTCCTCAGATCACACTTATCGCCGTCTAAGCCGAGACCTCACGTGCGTGGGAATCTACCGGGAATCGGATAATCTGGCCGCTTGTGAAGGTCAATATACAATTACATCACCTTCTTTGACACAGATTGGAACACGATCAAAACATTTGCAATTCTGAGCACTTCTATCCACAGGCTTTACATGGTGTACTGCATTCCGTCTTCACCGCACGGTTATATGACCAGATCTCCTTGGAATCCGACATCTGATATGACTGCTCTCGTTTCGTGCTAGCATTTCTGTCTTAACGCACTTATCGCATACATTCACCATTCGTGCATTCTGCGCCAGGTCCTATCATACCGTAACCGCATCATGGCAATCATCATGGCTTTGCAGGGGTCTATACGGGCCTCTAGGCAACTCCCCCGCTTGCCTTGCGTGCTCCCATTCCCGTCTCTCGGACATGGCTCCGTGCCCAGGAAAGGATCGCAGACGCTGCAAGTAGCTGGAGCGCGTAGCTTCTCGGCCCTCGCGCCAGGCTGTCGCTCGCCGTTGACTCAGGCAAGGTGCGATTTTGTTTCCTACTTCAGCCGAAAGTCGAGTTCTAAACCCATGTCTAGCTTACGAATGAAGAGAAGTAGTAGTCTCTGTACAAAGGACTCGTCGCAATGGGCACGGATCACTGTCCAGCAGAGACGGTGGTCGGCGCAGAAGTCGACCGACCCGAAAGAGACCCAAAAGTAGGTTTCTCTCCTGGCTTGAATCATCTCCCACTTGGGGGGGACGATACCGATGACCTGTGCCTCGTCGAATCCTGACATAAACACAGCACTGAGCCCAAGTCCAAAACTGCGGCTATTCTATCTAAGATCCATAGACCCACCACCCACGAGAACATCTACACTGTTCCCAACATCCTCACTCTCACCCGGTTAGTTGCGGCTCCTTTGGTAGGATACTTCCTCGTGCAGGGCCACCACACGGCTGCATTGGGTCTGTTCGCATACGCCGGCATCACAGATCTTGTGGATGGCTGGATTGCACGCCGATGGAACCTGCAGACGGTCATCGGGACGATCATCGATCCCATGGCTGACAAGCTACTGATGACGATCGGTGTCGCTTGTTTGGCTGTCAATGGGTCGATTCCTGGTAAGTCATCATTTGCAGTTGACGATTCACTATAATCAGCTGTGAGGCAGGAAAGCTGACATGTTTCTGACAGTCTGGCTCGCCGTCATTATCCTTGGCCGTGACGTTGGCCTGGCGCTCTCGGCCATTTACTACCGATGGATCTCTCTTCCTCCGCCCAAGACCATGGCCCGGTACTGGGACTTTTCTCTCCCGTCTGCCGAGGTCAAACCCACGACAGTCTCCAAGGTCAACACGGCGTTGCAGCTTCTTCTCGTGGGTAGCGCAATCGGGATGCCCGTGCTTCCAGAGACGGTGATTGATGCGTGGCATTTGAAGGAAGCCATGACCGCATTTCAGTGAGTGCCACTCTTCACGTTATGTTTTTGTTGTTGGTTGTGTTTTGTTTGTGTGGTGCGGCATAACAACGGTACTTGGAGAGTGTCCAGCACATACGACCACAGGGTGTGGAAAATAGGGCTTCCCGTCCGCTCAGCCGTACTCAAGCCACACGCCGGGAGGTTAGTAGTTGGGTGGGTGACCACCAGCGAATCCCTTCTGTTGTATGTTTTTCGGGTTAACTTTTTTTTTCTTTCTTTTTCTTTCTAAATTCTTGGTCGCTATTCTCACTGGAAAGGTACATGCTGACAAAGACAGATACCTCGTTGCCGGAACCACGATCTGGTCCGGTCTCAGCTACGTGTTTTCCAAGGATGCCGTCAAGATCTTGACGAAAGAAGAGGTCCAGAAGCGCATTGCTCGAGCTGCAGGGAAGAAGTAATTGGGGGAATATATAGTGGTGAGTTGATGTATGTACATAGGTAGCATACTTTGATCGGGGCTTGCATCTGAGCATACCATGTTTAAATATGAAGGCATATCAGACACCATGTGGATTGACTATAAATTCCCATTAGAAATATGCTATCCTTTTATATTACCGCGTAAGTATATGAGTAGAAACCAGCTGATGTGCTCTCCTGATCTAATGGCGACATCTGGAAGCCGACGCAAGATTTTCCCACGGACCAATAGTGGGGCGGGGATTCAGCAGCAGCAGCAGCAGCAGCAGCAGCAGCAGCCAGCACCGGCGCATTTCCATCTGAACTCTGACCTTCCCCGCCGCCCGGCCGGCAACTTTACCTTGTCTACCAACTTGATCAACTTCACCTCCCACCCTCTTCATCTTTCATTCAACGTCACCGTCAACTTCAGCTTCTTCACAGGCCTTCCCCCCTTTACTCCAAACACCAAAATGAAAGCCTACTGGTACGACAACAAGCCGGTAAGCAGTGCCATCACCTCCCGTCCTCAAACCACACAGCCCCCCCTCCCCCCCTCCCCCTCTACCCCTCTATCCCCCTCAACCCCCCCCAAAAACCAAAACTAACCCAAGAAAAAGGGCGACCAACGCCTCCCCCACGACAGCACCCGCCCGGTCACCGAATCCTACCTCGCCACCTTGGGGGTAATCTACCACCACCTGCCCTCCCTGGCCGACGTGGACGCCCTGGCCGCAGCCCGGGGCTACAAGAACCGGGACGAGATCACGGTGTCGCCGACGACGATGGGCGACGCGTACGAGACCAAAGTCAAGAGTTTCTTCCACGAGCACCTGCACGAGGACGAGGAGATCCGGTACATCCGCGATGGCCGGGGATACTTCGATGTCCGCGGGCAGGAGGACGAGTGGGTGCGCATCCAGCTCGAGAAGGATGATCTGATTATCTTGCCGGCCGGGATCTATCATCGGTTTACGGTGGATGAGGGTGATGTATGTGCTTTATTCTTTCCTGGGGGCGGGGCTGGTTGGGAGAGGATTGGATCGGCTAATGTTTGATGTTGACTACAGTATATCAAGGCGATGCGGTTGTTTCAGGAGGAACCGAAGTGGACGCCGTTGAATCGGAGTGAGGAATTGGATGAGAATCCGCATCGGGTTGGGTATTTGGGGTCCCTTGGGAAGGCGGCTGTTGCTGCGGTTTGAGGAAGTTGATAGTGCTGTAGGGGTGGGTTCTGGGACGGGTGGATGGCATTTGGATAATGGGTGGGTGGAGAGCAGCAGCAGCAGCAGCAGCAGTAGCAGGAGGTATGGGATGGGGTGGGATGTATATAGAAATAGGCACATGAAATTATGACACCCAAGTTGATTCTTATTCTTTTCATTGTTATCTTAGTTATCACTCGCTAAATGCGTTTTCTTCCTAGAGGATGGACAGCGTCGTTATCCTGAGGTCGAGTCGATCGTCAACTACTAGATACACCTAACTATTGCCCCCCCAATGACCCTGGCATGTGCAGATCACTCAAAGCCCCCGAACTCTCCTCCCGCATCATGCTCGGCGGCCGCAGGTCCCCCGTCTCCACGTTGTAGCTGGAAGTCCGCGACACGCTGTCGAACTGCGGCCGCGACGCCAGCCCACCTCGGAACCGCAGTCCCTCCGTCTCATGCGCACCCAAGTGATCCGACATGGCGCCGCCGCCACCGCCGCCGGCGCCCCCTCCGCGGGACGCGCCGTTCGACGCCGTCTCGGCCTCCTCGCCCGTCCGGACCCCCGTTCGGCCCATGCGCGGCCACAGATCCGGCAGCCCCACCACCTGCACCCGGGGCTCGACCACGCGCTCCTCGAACCACGCATGCACCCGGGCCTCCACCAGCTGCGCGACCTTGGGGACATCCTGGAGACGACTCCGGGAGCCGATCAGCGACCGGACCGACAGATCGAGACGGTAGTCCGGGAGGAAGGAGAAGGCCACGTTGCTTTTCGGGGTGCCCGTCTTCGGAAGGGACGAGGCATCGGCTCCCTCCTCCTCAATGGCGACGGAAGGCGGTGGAGCACCTTCCCTGGAAGGGTTCTTGGTCCCATCGGCCGTGGGCGGCGACGGGGACGGGGTGGGAGTATGGAGAGGTTCCGTGGAGGCGGGGACCAGCGAGATGCACAGAGTGCCCGAGAAGCGAACCACCGACACCGAAAGTGCCACCGGCAGGATGGCGGAGCAGGGCTTGGGGTAGTTGAGCAACAGCGACGTCTCGACCGCGATGGAGAGGTTGTCGTCGCTCAGGTCGACGTCCATCAGCGCCTGCAGGCGGCCGCCGTCGGAGTTCGGATCATCGACCGCAATGATGCGGCAGTTGCTGAAGATCGGGAACTCCTCCCCCAGGGAGATGTCCGTCACCGCGATCTTGTCGATGAACGAGGGCTTCTTCTCCGGGTTGTTCAGGGCGGCGTTGAGCGAGCTCAGGATCGACGACGTCGGCGAGTCCTTCAGCAGGTATGCCGTCTGTCGGTACTGCGCGATCGTCTGCGCGATCAGCACGTTGAACCAGTCTAGGGACTCAGGCTGGTGAGAGGAGTGGTGGATCCGGTGCCGGCCATGCTTGGAGGTGAGGTTCGGGGGGATGGAACTGTAGTAGGTTTTGCGGAGGATCGACTGCGTGTTGGTCGACGAGGAAGGGACCGGGCGGAGGACGTTCGAATTCGACGGTTTCTCCCGGAGCGATCGCGAGTTGGTCGAGTTGGCCTCATTCGGCCCAAGGTTGTAGATCGAATTCGACCGCCGGTGGGTGGAGGTTCGGTGCGAGAGCCCGCGCGAGGGTGGTGGTGGTGCTTCGCCGAAAATGAAGAACTTGATGAAGGCGCCGATCAGTAAGACCACGGATAACTGCCCGAGCAAGAATCCCTGTGTGAAAGATAGGCTAAAATACCCTGTTAGCCTTTAGTCCTCCCTTCCTTGAGCCACTACGACCACCGGCGGGCAGGCCATAGTAACATGAGAGTAGTGACGTACGAGGATTGCGCCGGGACGGGCTCGGCTGGTTTCACATCGAAGGTCAGTCAGACAACTCAAGGACAATCCAGGAAGACAGGTCAAAAACACACACCCTGTTGGTAACACATCATGAGCACACTGTCGCCTTTGAGATGCTACCCGTCAGCCATTGCCACTGCTGCTGGGAACTTGAAGCTGAGCTAAGTAGGAAATGAATTGATGGCGGCGAACGGCAAGTGGGCGGCGCCGTCGAGATTCCGCCTCCGATGCGCGCTAAGCCGATTAGATTCTTGGTCTTGTCTTTCTTGTCTTGCCTTCCATTTATCAGATCGGAGTCACCCTCCGTTTGTAGTTTTTTTTATCATTATTTCTGTTCCAGGGAAGTGTCCATCTGCTGAAAGGACACGTTGTGCATTGACTAGGTTGCACAATAAATTCAGCCACAAGCTGGGAATCAGCTTTAGATAACTCTTCCATTCACTCTCTATTGCTGACACGGTTGCTCTCATATGATGCCTCTAACTTAAAATCCACCACAGATTCCAAGAATTCTCATCTCGCAATCTTTAACTGACTCTCGAGCTCGAGACCAACCAACAAACACATCCATCATGCACCACTCTCGCCTATTACAGTTTCTCTTCCTTCTCCTCTCACAGCCGCTCCTATCATATGGCCGATCACAGCAACCACCAGGCAGAGATGCCATCCTCCTCTCCCGCGTCCACTCACTCACTCTGCGCGCAAATCGCCTAACCACCTCTCGGCGAGTCTCGCCCATCCCTCAGTTGAAATGCACCGGTCCCTCCAAGCACATCTGCAACCTATACCCCATCGATACGATGCGATGCACAAACGAAGGCTACGACTACGACGAAGAGGACATTCAGTGGACCTGCACTGCCTCGCTCCCACCGGAGTTCAAGCTTGGATCAACCGACGTAGTGTGCGAGGGGTATAGGGACGCTGATGATAAATGGGTCTTGAAGGGAAGCTGCGGTGTTGAATATCGCTTGTTACTGACGAAGGTGGGAGAAGAGCGGTTCGGCTCAGGAAGGCAGGATAGCGATTTCTGGCCGGCGGACGTCGACCTATCTGGCTGGAGGGGCGTGTTTTCCACACTGGGAAATCTGATTTTCTTCGGATTCATGGTGGCGTGTTTCTTCCTGATAATGCTACCCATGCTGAGAGATTGTTTTGGCCTACGCGGAGGTCGACGGGCTGGAGGGCTCGGTCGCGGCTGGGGTGGATGGGGTGGTGGTGGCGGCGACGGCGGCCCCTACCCTCGTGGCCCTCCCCCTCCCTATACCAGTTCCGGTTGTTCGGATCCTGCTCCTGCCTCTGAACCATGGAGACCCGGGTTTTGGACAGGTGCTTTGGGCGGCGCTGCGGCTGGCTATGGCCTGGGAAGCAGAAACAGTCGTCGCACCCCAACTTTCAGGCAAAGGCGTACTCCGTCTTTCACGAGATGGGACGACCCCGGCGAAGGTAGCTCAGGGTCGCGCTCGCGCTCGCCGGAGTTTTCAAGTACATCCACAAGTACTGGGTTTGGCTCGACTAGACGCCGTTGAAGGGTGGGGGATTGGCGTGGAGAAAGTGGGTGGGCTGTGAGTCTGATTCGAATGACTTGGTGCTAATTCCTGGAGGAAACGAGTCTCTTGATTGAAGGAGCCACATGGCGGTTGTATTGATGCCTAGATTAGGGTAAGCATAGGTATCCAAGGGAAACCCCTCTGAGGATACCTCGAAAATCAGACACCTTCGGTACCTGCTTTCCCAGCTTCCTTCATCGTAACACGAAGCACATAACGCCTGTATGTTGCCGCCTCTATTGGAACTCCGCCAGAATAATGCACCGCGTGCATGGCATGGAACCTCAAGGCACGTCGTCGATCGTGCCCAGTACCTCCTCTGTTCCACCAGCCATAGCTTTCAATGCCTGCCTCCGGCTGGGTCGTTTGACCTTAGCAGGCATATCACCATTTTGACCAGCTCCTTCAGCCGCACCATCCGGATTGCGAAGCAGATCTTCTTGAGCCTCCTTCTCTTTGGCATGCTGTTCCTCCATCTGTTTCCGTTCTTCGTCTAGTTGTTGTTGTATGACTTTGGGATCATCATACACCGTGTTGGTCATTTGGGAATAGGTGTTGATGTCAATACTCTCCCGTGGACCGAGAAGAGTGTCCTTGATGCGCACGGGGTCGCGGCGCTCTTCGTTGTTAAACTTTAACTTGATCTGCCGTCTGCTTCTCCCGGGGAAAAGTTTGCTGATCATCATGAAATCGGTGCCGAAGATACGCAACCCTCGATAGAATAGATCCGTCATTTCCTCATCCCAGGACTCGGTTTTGGAACGTTTTCCGTAAGTAGACTGGTTGATCTTCCGAGTGAGTGTGTTTTCCACGACGTCCTCCAGCGCGCCAGCATTTCGTGCGGCATCCGCATGGCGGTCAACCTGCAAGGAAGCAGTATCGAGCACGATTTCTCCGTTAACAATGCGCATCACCGGTCCAGCTTGAGATTTGTTGTCAAGCATGCTGTTTCCTTCAACTGCTGGCGTGGCCTCGTTTCCATTGGCCTTGACTGGAACCTCAGTGTCTCCTTCTTGCTGTGCGCGCTGTTTGCGCTCTTGCTCAGCTTGATCAAGGATGCGAAGCTCAGTTTCTCTCTTAGAAAGTTTTCCGGTTCGGAGGTCCTTGCATAATTCCGACATTTTAATGAGACCAGGGGCGATCTCGACATTCTCGGAACCCTCAGGAGTCGGCTCGCGCTTCTTCCGCGTACGAGTCTTTCTTTCTTTCTTCTTGCCTGTCGCATTCTCACCATTCCCTTCCTTGACAGATTTCCTTCGCACCTTAACCACTTTGCGCGACTGCGTAGCAGGGGCGGGCGTCTGCGACTCTGTTTCTGTTTGACTTTCTGTCGGTTCTTGAGTGTCTATAGCGGTGGCTTGAGAAGCGGGAGGCGTGGGAAGAGGAAACTCGGTCACTGGGGGTTCTGTAGGAGCGGTAGGAGGTGGGATAGAGGCCTTGGCCACCGAATTGGTCCTGGGTCGTTTGGTAGGGCGAATTTCGATAGCGCCATCTGCGGGACGGCGCACGCGACTTTGGGGAGCAGCGGCCTCTTCAGCACGGCGCTCTACCACGTGCGTTGGGCTGACGTCCCTACTGCTATCGGCGCGCGTCTCTGAGGGTTCATTGATTGAAGACGGAGGCGCAAGTTCGGTAGGCGCGGTACTGGGCGGGGTGGGTTGGGGAGGTGGTGATACTACTTCTACGACCTTGGGAGGCGCTGCTGAGACAGAAGGCTTCCGTTTCGGTTGGGGTATTGCGATCGCGGTCGCAGACAACGAGGGCGTGATTTTCTTCTTTGGGGCCGCGTCTGTGGTTTCGATGGGGACCGTGTTAACGGCAGCTGTATGTTGGACAGAGGTGGTAGAAGGGCTTGGCTCAGGTGTGGCTGTCGCGGTCGCTGGCTGCGGTGTCTGGGAAGCAGACGGTTGCGACGCAACACTGGGCCGCCGCGGTGGAGGGGGAGCTGGGGCGCGTCGGGCGGGCGCCTTGGGAGCAAACTTCTTGCCCGACTTATCTAGCGAAGCAAGAAAGATTAGATACGACTCACAGTGGGAATCGGAATCCGAGGGAGGAGAAATAAAAGAAAACTTACTGATGACCGAACTGGAAAAAGACTTCATTCCGAACAACAATTCTGATCAAATTAGGTCATCGCCAACATGTATTCGCTGGTAAAGACAGTCGATTCAATGAGGGAGTATTCGCGTGAATGACCAAAGGGGTACAATGGAGAGTGAATGATGGATGAAAGAGTTGAGTCGAGGTGAGTCGAGTTGAGTCGAGTCTGGATGCCCAGATCTGCTGAACTCCCGGGGAAAGTGGACGGGGTCACGTGGGAGGCGCTAGGAAACGCAAACTCCCAGGCCGAAAATCCTCCTGGCTTTCCTTAAGTCTTGCTTATCTCAACCTTTACACATAAACCCCCAAACCCCATCCAGCACATACCCTCTTCCTCCCCCCCCCCCCTCTCTATTCACTCACTCTACTCACCACCACCCCACCCTCATCACCATATCTTCAACGGTCGGATTTTCTTGCGGTCTCGGCTTTCGGCTCGTTGCTGCTCAGTGGTGACGGCCTCTAATCTACTTATGCCTCTGTAGCCACTGATGCCGGCCGCCGAAGCATCCCCCGTCGCATCTTCCAATTCCGGTTTTGTCACGATGGAAGACCGGAAAAGAGCCGCTGCTTATGACCATAACGACTCGGCTCCACCATTGAAGAAGCAGGCGACTTCTGTCAATGGTGGTAGCAAGCCGCACCCCGATGCTGACATGCCCTGGAAGGATGATCTCGAGGTGAGTGCCACGAATAGCCCACGTGGGTGTCAACTTACCCCAAGGGTTACCCTAGAAACCCTTCCCAACGCCAAAGTCGACTGGACCGTGGACTCAACCAGGCGAGATACTGACGTCTCTTCGTCGCAGCGATTCCAAAAAGACGCAATATGGCGCCAGATGCAGGAGTACAAGCGGGAGAAGGTGTCCCTTGAGGCCAAGTTGAAGGAGTTATCCAAGTCGACCACCAACCATAATGATCACCTACGTATTATCGATGCCTGGTACAAACAAGTGAGTAGATCTCCGCATTTTGCTCGCTCTGTGTTCAAGGCTGATGCTCGTCAAGTTGATCGATGAGGTTCAAATACTCATGGGCGCCCCGGAAGAAGATGCCAAGGGTGGGTCCGCCGTGAGGCCACCAGTTGCTCTACACCCAGCCACTAACCCTTCTTCAGAATCCTCGTCCTTCCAAAGCAGTCTCTTGTTTGACGATAATGAGAAATTTGAGAAACATCTTAAATCTCGGTCGGAGGATATCCGGAAAATAATTTCGAGCGTCTTGTCTAAATCGGCGAAAGTTTCGCCGAAGGTCTCAGAGTTGCAGACCCAACTCGCAAAGAAATTAGCGGAAGAGAAGGCCACTATCAGCGATCTCGAGAAGGCGTTGGCGGAAAAGCAGCAGCTAGAGGAGAGCTTGGAGGAGGCATCTCTACGTTACATGGTCGCCGAGAAGAAACTTGATCGTGCACGGAGCGTCACTGTCGCCAAACTCGAAAAGCAGTATATACTGGGTGCCCAGCGGCCCGGGGGTGATAGTGCATCTGGACAGCGGGACGAACCGTCAGCCTCGAATGGCGCAACTCCAAGTGGTGAACGAAGCCCTGCGTTGGACGAAGCCCACAACAAACTCGCGGCCATCTCGGAAAAGCAAAAGGAACAGCTCCAGAAATTGGAGGCCGAGAACGCCAAATTGATAAGCCAAATCACTGACTTGAATATCAAGGTATGCTCCTTACGCATGTTCTCTCAGCCGGGAAGCACTAACAAAGGCGTAGCATACACGATTGACGGATGATGATTATGCAAGCACGGATTTGTTCAAACAGTTGAGATCTCAATACGACGATGTTGTTACTCGAATAAACCATTTAGAGGCGACTAATGTACAACTTCGCGAAGAAGCGTCGAAACTACGGTCGGAACGAACTGCATACCGCAACCAGGTCGACGAGGAGACGCAGAGTGTAATTGCCGAGAGGGAAGCGCAACTGATGCGGGCTGAGACGGATTTGGCACGGATACGGAATGCGCGCGACGAATTATTGGCGGATCAACAGATGCGAAAGGCTGCGCAGGAGCAGGAGAAAACCACGGCTATCAAAGTCCAGGAACTCGCAGATGCAGGCCAGGCTCGAATCGCAGCCCTGGAATCCGAGGTGGAGCGCTTGCGTGTCGAAGTTGAGAAGGAGAAGGCTGCCGCACCGAGTGTCGATGAAATCTCAATCGAAGAAATGCGTACTCGATTCCGCAATTTAGAGCGCCAATATGCGATGCTCAACACCGAATTATCCTCGATGCAAATCGCTTGCAAAAAGTATTCGTCTCTGGCTTCGCAGAAAGTCACCGATTTCGGCGCTCTGGAGGAGAAGGTCGCACGACTCATTGCGGAGAAGTCCAAAGCAGATCAAAAATACTTTGCTGCAATGAAAAGCAAGGAGGCTCGGGAGTTGGAGGTTCGCACTTTGCGTATGCAGAACTCCAAGAGTTCGGACATTGTCACGCAGCTGAAGGAATCGGAAGCTGCAACTCGAAATTTGCTTGCGAACATGGAAAAACAAGTGAGTGAGACCAAGGAAGCATTGAATAGCTTGATTGCCAAGAACCACGCCGCGCAACAACAAATCACGGAAAACAATATCACAATTGAGGGTCTGAACCGGCAAGTGGCGGATCTCAAGGCGTTGTCCGCATCCAAAGATTCGACACTTTCCAGTACGGCCAGTGCTTGTCGTAAAGCCGAAACGGAAGTCGAGGGCTTAAAGGCTACCCTGGCGGACACGAAGAAGAGTCTAGACAACTGGAAGAACAAGAGTCTTGGCAACCAGTCATCCGAATATGAGATGCTGCGGGTCAGTACCACGTCTTATAAATGCAGAAAGTTCCCATTGCTAACAATTCTGTAGACGCTTGCTCTCTGTACAGTTTGTCGCCGGAATTTTAAAAATACAGCGATCAAGACTTGCGGCCACGTCTTCTGCAAGGATTGTGTCGAAGAACGTCTTACCTCGCGGTCACGCAAGTGCCCTAACTGCAACAAGTCCTTCGGCAATAACGACTACATGCATATCACTCTGTGATCTGATGTCACCTCTCCGTTTATAAATCTCTTGTATCATAGTCTCCACCTTTCTCCTTTCCCCTTTCCCCTTCCCTATTGTCCTTCCGACTTGCCATTTTGCCGTTCTCTCTCCCCATTTTTCTCTTTATGTTCGTTTTATTACCCTTTTTCTTTCTTTCTTTCATTCTTCCCCTTTCTACCCCATATCTTTCTCTAATTATGGAAAAAGGCTCATGGTGCGGTGTTTTACTGTGTGTTTAGCAGGATAGGATTCTCAAGAAGGCCGGCGTTTGATTCAGATCTGTTCCTTTTTGATCAGATATCTCCTTTGCATATTGGCCGGGTTGTTGGTCTTCGGGTTACCGGTTTGATTCCATTTCCCTCTTTTCTGTCCGTTTTGTTCGATTCCCTGTTTGTGTTTCGAGGCGTCCTCCTTGGATACCCACGTGAAGTTGAGATGAGGTATGCAGCTCACATGTAGGATTAACTTTAGAAAAAATAACTATATTGATGAAAGAGACCAAACAAAGATGCTGAACGCAGCCCAGATTTATCCAATGCTCAAAAAAAATTCCGCCGTTACCCAGACTCTTGCGCTAATCTGCCATGAAATTACAAAACGACCAATGCCCCCACTCCAAAATAACAAATGACTCCAGAAAAACGCAAATATGCTTGGTGCGGTTGGTGGTGGGTGTGATCAGGAATTGAAGATCCGACTGTACAGCAGCTCGTGTCTGCCCACCCACAGATCCAACGGCGGTACGATCTGCCCGGCGTCTTCGACGGGGGTATCCCATTCCTTGTCGATGCGTTCGGTGACCATGTCCTGCAGACGCCGACTAGCCAGCACGCTTTGCGCCTGATACGGGCCCATGACTGAGGCCCGGACCGCCGCACTCAGCACCGCCTTGGCGTGGTTCACCATGAACACATACGCCGTCTGGCGGGCATCCATGCCCATGGCCGAGCACACGACCCCCCACAGCGGCGCCAGATGGCCCTTGGGCCCCAGCTCGTCCGCCGTATCGCCGCACAGCTTCAACGCGTCCGAGAAATCGGAGATGGCCTGCACCGCGGCCGCCGCGGCGGGGGCGAGGGTTGTTGTTGTTGTTGTCGTTGTCGTCGTCCCGCCGGCGGCGGCGGCGTAGGAGGCCCGGAACGCGCGCTCCCAGACCCCGATCAACGCCCGGCCCTGGGCGACACTCGCGCGCTGCGCCACGATGCAGGGCGTCGAGGCGTCCATGTCGTTGTCCAGCGTCTCCAGCTCCTCCGGGTTCCGGTATGCGGCGAGCACGTAGGGGATGGAGGTGCTGGCCATCGAGGCGATCGAGAGCTTCAGGAAGCGATGGAACGAGGCCACGGGGGTGACGGTGCGGGGGAGCGGTTTGTTGTGGGCTAGGTAGGATTCCAGACCGCTGGAGTAGGCGAAGGAGCCCAGCGGGAGGGCGGAGTCGGAGAGGAGGAGAAGCGCGTGCGAAATCGGGATTGAAGGTGGTGGTGGTGGTGCTGCTGCTGTATTGTCTGTGTGGTTTGGTGAATCAGGAGGTGTTTACGGTTTATAGATGGGGTATGTATGTATGTATGTACATACCCTTGGTGGGAGTCGTGTCATAGTCGTAGTCGCCATCATCGTGGTGGTGGTTGTTGTACGGCGGTAGCGGTGTGGAAGGGGAGGACGATGCCAATGCTAGACGTTTCCGCGCATGTTGTAGACGGGATTCGAGATCGATGATCTCTTGCTCTAGGTCTCGAGTGGTGATTTTGACGGCCATTTGGGGGTGTTCGGCAAGCTATCCAAGGTAGGGGGCGAGGTTTCCTGGGGAGGGAAAGTAACAATTGACAATTCATGATGCCTGGCAAGGGGGGAATGGCGCTTTGTTATACCTCTTTCCAAGGCAAATTCCCCTTCCCCGCCAGCCGCGCCATCTTTTTTTCGCTCAGTTTCCCCTTATCGGTTGAAGTGCCGATAACGGGTCCCATCGGACTCGGAGCTGACCGGGAGGAAAGTCGAGATAAATCAAGTAAACAAGATACGTAAGAAGCCAAGTTTCTCAACGGTGAGTCCCGGCAGAAAAAGCATCCCGGTCGCGGGCGGGAATTACAGCCCATGCGATTTCCACCAATGCATTCATCTATTCCGGATTTACCGGTTTCTGGATAGATTATCGCTCTCCATCTGATCGAATCATGCACACAGAATAAGCCTGGGGGATTGAACGGGCTACCTTTTATATACACCTTACAGACGTACACAAACAATGTCGGGCAAGCGTCTCTTAGACGTCATTCAATTGTGCAATGTCGCTGGGACAGTGGCGGCGAGGCATCTCGCCATCCGCCAACGCCAGATAGATCTATACACCCGCACTTCCTCCCTCACCAAGGGCATCAAGAGCCAGGTTGATGGCCTGTGTCTCTCGGCGCAAGCTGCAGCTGCACTAGCCAGACGATTCAACGAACCCGATCCCGAACCCTACCGTCCGTCCGAGTCAGCACCCACGACCGCATCGAGCTACGCGGAGCCGACCCCGACCACCACCACCAGCAGTGCGACATCCGATCTCTCCCCCGCTCAGGCGCGGCAAGCACAAAGACAGGCGGAAGCTCAGATTCCTTCGAGGGTGGCGGACCGCAATGGGAGCGAACAGGCGAGTCCTTTGGATGTCAGTCAACAACAGGATGTGTTCTACGAACCTCCCAAGCACTCTACGGCGGGTGATTCGGGGCTTCCCCGGATGAAGTTGCCCAAGAAAGCGAATGACACACAAATCGGTTCCGATAGCGATATCAATGCGGATGTGTTCCAATCTCCAGTGAAGACTGCCTCGGTAGATCAGGCTGCAACCACAAATACGACCGAACCGACCGAAATCCCGGAAGAGATGATGAAGGATATCTTTCACAGTCCCAGAGTCGCAAGGATGATGTCTCGGAAGCCGGCGGCGGATATGCGGTACAAGCAGGTGGGCGCGGTGCCTCGGGCAGAGCATGCGAATCAAATCGAACAGGAGAAAGAAGCAGCCCGTGCTGTGGGGGAGATGGTCGCGGAAGCGGCAGCGGCGGTATGTTGAGCAGGGTGGTTTGGTCTTGCAATGGATGAAAAGCTGACATACCCACGCAGACAGAGCCAGAAACGGCTGCCGCCTTGAAGAACCAGAACACATACAAGATGGTTGAGTCCCGTGTCCCATCATCCCGCATCGGGAGACTATGGCAGTACGGCGGACTGGCCACTTCAATGGCGTGGGGTGCCATGGGCGAGGGTCTTCGCAGGGTCACAGGCAGTCAAGCCGAATCATCCGGGTCGCTCATGTTCAGTGCTGCGAACACGGAGCGGCTTGTAGCTAAATTGTCCAAGATGCGCGGAGCTGCCCTGAAGTTAGGACAGATGATGAGTATTCAAGGTATGCGCACCCTCCGGGCTTCGATCCTTCCAGTCTAATGAAGTTCGCAGACACAAAGATGCTTCCTGAAGCTATCCATCAAGTCCTCCAACGAGTCCAAGACCGAGCAGACTACATGCCTGCCTCGCAACGCGACAAGGTGCTGACCGACAACCTTGGCCCGGACTGGCGCGATCTATTCTCTTCTTTCGACGATATCCCCATGGCCGCTGCCTCCATCGGACAAGTGCACAGTGCCGTTCTGAAACGTACCGGCCAACCCGTGGCTGTCAAGATCCAATACCCCGGGGTAGCCGACTCCATCGACTCCGACCTCAACAACCTCTCTATCCTCCTCACGGCATCCCGCCTCCTCCCCCGAGGCCTCTACCTCGACAAGACCATCGAGAACGCTCGCACCGAACTCGCCTGGGAATGCGACTACATCCGCGAAGCCGAATCGGCGAACCGCTTCCGCGAACTCCTCCGCGACGACCCCGTCTTCCTCGTTCCCGAGATCATTCCCGAAGCGTCCGGCAAGCAGGTGCTCACCATGGAGCGCCTGGAGGGCATCGCTGTGACCAAGATCCAGGACTTCACGCAGGCCCAGCGCGACTGGATCGGCACGCAGATCATGCGCCTCTGCCTGCGCGAGATCACCGAGTTCCGGTACATGCAAACGGACCCCAACTGGACCAACTTCCTCTACAACGCGCGCACCGACCGCCTCGAGCTGCTGGACTTTGGCGCCTCGCGCGCCTACCCGACCGAGTTCATCACCAAGTACGTCCGCACCCTCGTCGCCGCCTCCAGCAACGACCGCGACGCCTGCCGCCGCTTCTCTCTCGAGCTGGGCTACCTGACCGGCCACGAGAGCCAGGCGATGGTCGATGCCCACGTCACCTCCGTCATCACCATCGCCGAGCCCTTCATGGAGACCTCGCCCGACGTCTACGATTTCCGGGACCAGACCATCACCGACCGCGTGCGCGCGCTGATCCCTGTCATGATCCGCGAGAGGCTCACGCCGCCCCCTGAGGAGACGTATAGTCTGCATCGCAAGTTGAGCGGGGCGTTCCTGCTCTGCGCTCGGTTGGGGAGTCGCGTCCCTTGCAAGGAATTGTTCCGGGAGGCGATTCGGAGGGCGGAGGCGAAGGGGTTGAATTGATCGAGAATATGTAGCGAGTGGTGGGGGTTCTTAAAAACATTTCGCGGGGATTTGCCTCGTTTCTGGCCTAGCAAGGATTAGAAGATCTTTTCAACTCTTGTATATTAGGATAGATGTTGTGTATGAATATGGACATGACTTGGACACGTTCCACGATTAAATCTAGCAAGTAAACAGGTGCATAATCCGCGGATGATAAAACACGACGACAACGCCAAGAACCGCCCCCCATCAAGGGGCATTCAAGCTTTCCAAACCATAGCCAACCCGAAGCCCCAAGAATATCTCCAGTTCAACAGGTTATTATTAAATTATATGGGCGCAAAACAGCCGCACCTCAAACCTCCAAAACTACCAACCCCACCATCGTCCCCCATACATCGCCTGGTAGTACTTCTTCACCCTCTTACAGATTCCCTTCTTCCCTTCCCAGGAGCGAAACTTCCCCTCGAGCTCGCACGCCGTCCACCGGATCTCCTCCCAGAACTCCTTCTCGACGTCGCGGCCGAACGCCCGGATGATCTCCGGCGGCCCGGTCCAGGCGCGGGTGTAGCGGCCATCGTCGCCGATGGCGGGGTTGACCTCGTGCGCGTCGAAGACGGTGGCGGGATTGAATTTCGGGTAGTTGGCGTGGATGAAGAAAGCCCGGGGGGTGCTACGGGCCGTGCTGGAATTGTTGGTGGACAGGAAGAAGCCGTGGGCTTGTGGCTGGGGCTTCCGTGTGTCATCCTCGCGGTGGTGGTGCCGATCAAAGTCCTCGGTGGGATCGAACTGCACCATGGCGGAGCCGGCGAAGCCGCCGCCGCGCTGGGTGGTGTGGCCGATGGCGCAGAGGGGCTCGGCGACCTGGTAGTGCGGCTCCGCGAGGGCCAGGGCCGCGGCGACGAAGGTCTCCTTGTCGCCTTCGCCGGCGGCGCCCTGCGACAGCAGCGGGTAGTAGAACTCCGGGCCGTGGATGTTGTAGTAGGTGCTGAGGAGGAGGGTGCGCAGGTGCGTTCTTTTCGAGAGGAGCACCTCGCCGGATTCGCTGGATGGGCGCGTCGGCGGTCTCGGGGTCGGTTGCCCTGTGATCGCGTAGTAGGAGGGGGAGATCGTCGTGGCCCAGAAGTCGGGCCAGGTGACCAGGCCGTGCGTGAGGAAGGGGTCACGCGTGAAGAGGGTTTCCGGGGGGAAGAGCGCGTAGGCGTCCGCGTCGAGGAAGAGGATCTCTTCGAAGGAGGAGAAGAGCATCGCGAAGAGCTTGAATTGGTACTTCTGGATGTGGATGGAGTGCGGGATCGCGTTGAGGATGGTCGAGAGGACGATGCACTGCGCGTTCAGCGAGGGCAGGATCACGTCGCAGATGTACGTCTCGTACTCGTCTTCGCTGGCAAGGAAGACTTCGACTGGGAGCCGGGAGCCGGTGCGCCGGAGCATGCGGAGCGATAGCACGAGCACGGGGAGGTAGGATCCTCCTGCGGTGGACACGAGACCGCGCGTGTTGCGCGTGTAGTTCAGTTGAGGCGGCGTAGTCTGGATTGCGTCCAGGAAGCCCCGATGCGTCTGTTGCAGGTCCTCAATGTCCATGGGGAGAAGATCCAGGAACTCGGTTTGATCGTGAGGGTCTGCCTGCTCGAACCGAATTGATGGCGCCATTCCTAGCCTCAGAGGGGGTAGGCATTTTGGTTCGTAAGTGGTCAGCAAGGGTTGGAATTGACGCCAGAATTCGATGTTGCCTTCAGTAGCATGACGCCAGGTGAGTTGAGCTTGTCGGAGTGCAGCTGGATCATCGATGGAGGTGGCTTCGGGTGCATCACTCTGATTGTGCCAGCGCGAGAAAGACTGGCTGCATATCAACACGAGGAATAGGCCCGCCAGAATTATGCGTATGCGCAACGCCGCGCGACTGGGAAACATTGCTCTCTAGAATTCATGAATCAGGTGGATCTCAGGGCAGTGAGACTGGCTTTGGTCAAGCACCCATTGAATCGAGTCTCTACTGCAACTTTGTCACACCCTAGGGGCGGAAAATTTGTACAGTCGCAAGATTCACGGCAAAGAAAATGCAAATTGATATATTCTCTGCGTCTGTTGGGCTTGTATGAAGACTCAATGCTTTACAGGCGTTAAATGGAGACGCGAGAGACAGACTTGGATGCAGACCACTGCAGAAGGCACACAATGTTGCTTAGAGGATGAGCAAGTAGGAGGATACGTAGTGAAAATAGGTCGTCATCATGAGCAGAAATAAAGAACAGGAGTTTTGAATTGATTGAGGAGATACAGGTCCGCCTGAGTTCCAGAGGTGAGAATGGATGGATTTGCTGCAATTCGAGACTCGCGGAAACACCGGGTATGACGCTCACCATTATCGTCTCATGCTCAATGTTACCATAAACCCATCCAGCGTTTCATGTAGTTAGGGCATGGTGAACCCAAGTTCCTGGCACCAGAAAAGCATGAGTGAATCACCCAGATATCACCAACCCACAATCCGAAAGTGACTCAAGCATGTTTGATACTCTCGCCTACGTCCCACGCAGTTTGAGGGGAAGTAATCGGATGGATGAGATGATGAAGGAAGAATGTAAAATGCTGGATGTGCGAATGCGGGCCGATGGGGCAGGCGATCATTTTGCTGGGTAGCATTCCCCATGTTTCCTTCCGGTAAGTGTCCGCACGGTAGGGCCAGGCCTTCAACCACGGACACCTGAAATTCGACTGCACCTGAACCCGCTAAACTGACCAGATCAATTGCATCACTAGCAAACGTAGTTTGTGAAGAAGCATGTTGGGCCTGTCCACTGCATCATGGCTTCGTTGCTTTGGGTTTGAAGGACTTTTATCTAGAATGACTCGAGCTGCGGCTGGCCTCCTCTTCCTCGACAATCGTGTCGGCTAGAAGAGCAGCCTTTCTTAGATCCCTTGAAGCTTGCCTCCCGTGCCAAGCTGTGAAGTAGTCATCCTCAATACTGGGATTGCTTGCAGAAGGCGTCGTCTTCGCAGTGTCATCGGGGAGATCATCGTCATTCCCATAGAACTTTCGGGCAGCGGTACCCAGTATAAACTTTATCAGCCGATCTGCTGTCTCGACGGTAATTGTAGTCGTGCCGAACAAGATCAATCCAATGCCGACTCCTGCCAGGATGGCAATCGCAAGGAAGGCAAATAGGGCCTGCGAGCATCATATGAGCTCTCTCTTCTTCTCGCGATACTAGAGGGACAAAGCACGCGATCTAGGTACGTACCTCAAACTTGACAAGTATCCTCAAAGGCAGGAAGATAATTTGAACCGCGAAGTAGCCCAGTGCTACCAATGGCGAGGTCAGAATGCGCAGCAGTGTATATGCCCAGCGCACTAGGTAAAGAGTAGGATAGAATAAGGCATTGAAACCGCCCCGCAGAATTGACAGCCAAGCCATGTGCTCAATCTAAAGCGATAAGAACCTCTTACCAGGACTAGTCTCACCTCAGCAGTCCAGAGTATATTAAACAGCTTAGAACTGTCGCGGGCGTGCCTAGAGCGTCCATATCAAGGAGAGGCTGGTAATCTGCTTATGTCAAGCGGTCGGAGGCGGCAGAAGGGCGGATATTCCCCGCAATTTACTAAGTGAAGCAGGTGCGATGGACGGGCGTCCGCTTCAAAAACTGGATGGGCCTCATCCGATTACGGAGTGCAGGATGATAATGTACTGTACAGTTTCAATGTGTAAGGGAACTGTTGACAGGACAGGACGGTAGTATAAGGCTGGGTCTCAACTTCGGTACAACTATCGGCAAACAATCACTGACGGAGTAATATAACGGCCGGAGCGAAAGCCAATCGTTGGTGGGAAAAGCGGGGATCGGGGATAGAATGAGACTCTCAGCCAAAACAGTCCGCAACCCTAAGCCCTAAATCTCCCTTCCTGGCCCAGACTTGTCTCCTCTCTAGTACTAGTCTGGGGTCGACGACATCGACATCATCAATCATCAACGCGGCACCCATCAGCATCTCCCCGTTGCGATATCCTCCACCCGCCTTTGTTGATCTGGACCCTTCTCATTTCCCAAGATACCTTTGCTACTTATTTCCCCTCATTTACTGTGCTACGTCTGTCGATCATTACAAGGTGTTCTCTACCCAGTTGTCGATCTCTTATTATTCTCGGAATTCCATTACCCCTCCGCCGTCAGAGGCCGTCCTCCGGATGCTGGCATCTTTTTGTATGCGCCTTTCTTAGACATCCCCCGTGCAGCGTCTTACTAGCTACCCTGAGACTCTCAGCTTCATTCCTTTAAATAATAAGTGTCTCGGTATTTGCTGTTCAAATGGGCAACAATCCTTCCAAGGGCCCGGCCGGAGACGCCCAAACCCCCTCGGGTCACTCGGGCCTAACGGCACCCGCGAGTGACAAAAGGGTACATCGTCGACCTTCGGTCAATGCTTCATCGGGTACCACTAAGGCTTCCGCAGCCGATCCTCCGGCCACCAGAGAGACCGCAAAGGGTTATCCAACATCGCAAAGCCACCATTCGGTTCAACAACGCCTACAATCCCGCAATGTCGCCGACTCCGCAACAAGAACCGCAGATCGTCCGACTCCCAAAAAAGCAGACCTTCGCGATGGTGACATCCCCTCGCCTGACCCTTCTAACCCAGTACAAGTTCCTGTTTCTCGAGCCACTGCTACGAACGACCCCATGGCGCCCTCTGGGGCGCCGCCAAATGTATATTACAGCGCCTCCGTTCATCTTCAGCGCCCTCCGCGAATGCCGCTACCCATTGGCGATGCTACAGCTGTTGGTCGAGAAGATGGTTATATGGAGTCGCTGCCCGTCGACCAGCTTTTGGACGAAAATATTGAGCAAAGGCACCCGAGTCAAGGAAGCACCACTGTGGAGGATGATGAGATATTGGACGAGCTTCAGCCTTTTACGCCTAGCGGAGTGGGAAGGGCAGTGCCAACTACCATTGAGTGGACTGGCCCTGGAGACAAGGTCTATGTAACTGGAACATTCGTGAATTGGGAAAAGAAGTTCCGTCTACACAGAAGGTACGTGACTACCACCGCAGGGGTCTCAGCACCGATTGCTCGATCTCTGCCAGCTCGTATGTTGTTTTGAACTGTGGTGCTTTGGATAGAGGATTTGCGGCTGCCGCTTTCAATCGTCACTGGCTACCTGGCTTTCGATGACTGATCGATTATCTCTGGAGCAGTGAGAACAACCCAGGCGTCATGTCAGCTAGATTGAATCTCCGTCCGGGTACCCATCATCTTAAATTTATTGTCGACAACGAAATGCGGGCTTCTGATACTCTTCCGACGGCGGTGGACTTCACGAATCACTTGGTCAACTATATCGAGATCAGTGCCGATGATATTAATCGGGGGCGGAGAGAGAGCGACAAGGGCTCGGTTCCCCCGGGTATTCGTCCACCTCAGGTCCTACCTGACCCTGCCACTCCCGATCAGGAGGGTGGTTCCACCGTGGATGATCAATCTGATAAAGAAGAGCCGGAGGAGGAGATACCTCTTGGTGATTTCCGCGGTATCATTCCCCAGTTTCTTCTCGACCTGGACAAAGAAGAGGAAGCGCCTGAGTATCAGCAAGCTGTCAATATAGTGGGGGATGCTCCAACGCCACCAAGTCTACCACTTTTCCTTGGGAAGTCCATCCTGAACGGCACTACACCGATGAAGGATGATAGCAGTGTATTGAACTATCCCAACCACACGGTGCTAAACCATCTTGCTACAAGCAGCATCAAGAACGGTGTTTTGGCCACGAGTGTGACAACTAGGTACAAGCGAAAGGTAAGTCCATCGTCTGTAATTGGTGTCCTTGTGCTAGTGTTCCTTGTATGATATTGACTCAAACTTGTACAGTATGTTACGACAATTTTGTACAAGCCTACAGGAGATATCTCGGAGTAACTACAGATAGAATCGATTCCTTTACTGCTCTCTCCACTGCATGGCCCGGACAGTGTGAGTATTGACTCGGTATCCAACCCCATGGGAAAGTCTGTCTTATGCAGAATGAAGCTCGCTGTATAACTCATCCATATGAAATAGATGATTTGAGAATTACGGATATTTGACTTCCGTTGCGTTTTATTGCCAAGAAGTCTAGAGTCCCATAGATCCACATATAGTTGGGCATGCAATCCAAGCACACTGGATCTTGAATACCCCCGATCTGCTTGGAACAATAAACCTGAGATGCAGGGGTCTGCTTCCCTGCTCGACGTTGCTCTGTTATTGAGGTGGTGTTTGACTAGCTGTTAGGACCGGCTGATAGATGAGCCCTCTTGAGTGCCGGCCAACGGTCCGTGGTACCTCAGCGTTCTCGCCTTAGTTCATACAAATAGTTGTGTGATGTATCCTCGAAACAAACCTCTACCTAATTCCTCGATATTGAAGCGGGGCCGGTCAGTCCGCAGATGACACATTATTCCCACAGCTTCCGGCGCAAAACTATCTGGTCTTGCTTGTAGTCTTTGATAGAGAAATAGAAGGAACGATCAGTCAATGAGTGATCGATAGGCTGCACCCGTGCTGCTGACTACTTATCTTGCAGTGTCAACCCAAGTATGGCTTTCAAGCGCCGAACCCTGCGGCCTCGTTCAAGATATTTATCTAAGTTCTATTACTTATATCATGAGAATCATAACTCTTAATCAAATCGGCACACGGTTCAATCCCTCCATTTCACTAGAACCTCATCCGTGCGGAACCGTTGCGTACAAGTGGCGTCCTTGAGCGGCGTCCGGAAGCCAGTCTTGTAGGCCATCAGACCAGCCTGGGCAATCATAATGCCGTTGTCGATGCAGTATCTCTCATCCGTGGCATGTACGGTGCCCCCGCGGTCGCGAGCCATGATACCCATCATCTCTTGCAACCGTTCATTGCATCCCACACCACCGACAATCAGCACTTCCTTCGATCCCACATGCGCCATCGCACGTTCCGTGATCTCCACCAGCATAGAGTAAACAGTTTCCTGCAGTGAGAAGCACAAATCCGCACGAGTAGGCTTCCCATCGTCTGCTTCCCCTTGGGCAGAGTCCGCGCTCTCATCTTTTTCGTTCCACTCCCCATTGAGTCCGTACTGGATGGCCAGCGCATCAATCGCTGCCAAAACTCCAGACATGGAGATGTCCATTCCCTTGACGGTGTAGGGCAGATCCACGAGTCGCTTGCCCTTCTTGGCCAACTGTTCAATATTATAACCCGGCGCAGGGTCATTGGAGATGTGTAGCGTGCGTGCGAAGCGGTCCAGACAGTTTCCGACGGCGATGTCAAGGGTCTCGCCGAAGATGCGGTACCTCTGCGAGCTGTACGCGATCACTTGAGTGTTTCCGCCGGAGACGTAGAGGACGACTGGGTTCGTGGCGCCGGTGATGGCCCGACCCATTTCAATATCTGTTCAAGCTTAGGGTTAGCGACGCGGCGGTGATTCAATTGCGGCTTTTTGTGTCCAAGAACTCAAAGGAGGGTCAAGGGTGGTAAAAAAAAATAGGGGGGGGGGGGGCGAGCAGATGAAGAGATGGAGATATTAGACGGGGCCAATGCGTCACGTCTTTCCCCACATGGCACCCCTGTGAAAGAAGATCTTGATAACGGGCTTGCAGAGATGACGACGTGGTACTTACGTCCAACACAGTGGTTGACTCCCACCAGCTCCTTGCCCCAAAGTAGACTCAGCATGCGCGCGGCAATGGCACAACTCTGCAGAGGGGCGCCCATGCCAGGACCCTTGGTGTAACAAATACAGTCAACATCCTTGACGGAGACCCGCGCATCTTGCAGAGCTTGCTTGACCAGTTTCACCACCCAGGCGCGATGGTGGCGGGCAGTGTCCTTGGGTAGGAAGCCCTCGCCGGGAGGAGTGACATAGGTGTGCCGCACGTTCGCGAGTACCTGCGGGGTGCTGCCATCCTCCGGGTGGAAGATAATGCCCACTCCGACTTTGTTGGCAGAGCCTTCGATTCCGACGGCAATCATGGTGGAAGGCGCAGCGCAGATGTATAGGAGTATAGAATGACTAGGGTTTCTGCGCAGAAAGGATTCCGAATCGATTGAACGATTTGCAAGCTAAGCCGACAAATCACCGCTTCGGAGAAGCTGTTCAAAAAATGAACCTCGAAGGCCGGGTCGAGCCAGTGATGGAGGGGCAAATTCGGGCCTGGTTCGGCTTTATCAGCAACGTTATCGATTGGTCGCCAAAGTCTGGGACGGCAAATCCGCCGCAGCGTTTATCCGGCGGTACAGACAAAGTACTAGTACTAAGAACTGCCTGTCACTCGAAAGTGGTAGGTTAGTACGGAGGAGTAAGTCAGGACTCGGTCTATCACCGTCGCTAAGTTAACTACTAGCTAATTACTCAGGTCTACTTACCCACCCCCCATTTTCTCCCATTCTCTCTTCACCTTCCCCCCCCCCTCCTTCTCGTGACACTTCTATCAACCACGCCATACCTTTCTCCATCCTCTCCCCCCTGTTCTCTTGAGATTCATTTCCGTCTCCCCTTGAATTTCCGCGGCCGCTAGACGGTGGGGGGTTGCTCAATTTCCTTTTTCTTTGGTGTGACGGCCAATTCACACCACACAACTTGACCTCTTGTCGTCCCACATCATGTCCTCCACTACCCATTTTCCAGACGCAAACCACTTCCAGCAACAATCAGATGAGTTCATCACCTGGCTGTCTAGTCTCCCGGGCGTCAAGTTGAACCCTAAGATTCAGATCGCTGATCTGAGGGCCAGCGGCGCCGGCCGAGGTGTCGGTATGTTTCCCACCCTCCCTAAAACGAGTTTTTTGTTCCGCATGGGTCTTGTCTCATTGTTGCCTGCTTTGTGGAAGTCTTTCCCCCTCTCTGATAATCTCGTGTCACTCTACCAGTGGCTCGACTCGATCTCGAAGAAGGCGAAGAGCTTTTCACCATCCCCCGCGCCCATGTCCTCTCCGTTCAGAATTCGAAGTTGAAGGACCTGGTCTCCCACGACCTGGAGAAACTTGGACCATGGCTTTCTCTCATGGTGGTCATGATCTATGAATATCTTCGCGGTGATCAGTCCCCATGGGCACCGTACTTCAGAGTCCTTCCTCGGAATTTTGACACCCTGATGTTTTGGTCCCCAGCCGAACTTGCGGAGCTTCAAGGCAGCGCCATCGTGAACAAGATCGGACGACAGGGCGCAGAAGAATCCATACTCGAGACCGTAGCCCCCATTGTACGGGCAAACCCTTCCCTGTTCCCTCCCATCGACGGTTTAGCCTCTTTTGAAGGAGATGTCGGTACGCAGGCTCTCCTCCACCTGGCCCATACCATGGGGTCGCTTATCATGGCCTATGCGTTTGACATCGAGAAGCCTGAGGACGAGGATGAACGCGATGGAGAAGATGGCTATGTTTCAGACGAAGAGGAAGGACAGTCGTCTAAAGGCATGGTCCCTTTGGCCGATCTGCTCAACGCAGATGCCGATCGAAACAATGTATGTGACCTTCCATCTAGTATGGGGAGCCTCGTAGCCCTAACTAATGCTTCTATACAGGCTCGCCTCTTCCAAGAAGAAGAAATTCTTGTTATGAAAGCTATCAAACCTATCGGAGCTGGCGAGGAGATTTTCAATGACTACGGAGAGATCCCCCGGTCAGACCTCCTGCGACGGTACGGGTATGTCACCGACAATTATGCTCCGTTCGATGTCATCGAGGTATCCCTCAGCAATATATGTCAGGCAGCGGGTCTTTCGAGTGCTGATGTTGAATCGCAACCTCCGGTATACTCCTGTTTCCAAGGTCTGCTGCTTCCAACATGCCCATGCTAATGTTTACCATAGCTCCGGTTCCTAGAAGAGCTGGAACTCCTTGATGACGGCTATGCCATCCCAAGACCCTCCCCTGAAGATCAGTTGACAGACATCCTTCAGGATGAATTGCTTCTGTTGCTCAAGACTCTATCGCTGTCACCAGAACTTCTGCAGAAGCAGATATCCAAGAACAAGCCTCCCAAGCCGACATTTGGCGAAGCCGAAGCTACCATACTTGGTAGGGCGCTGGAGCTCAACCAAGCGCACTACCCAACAACCATCGCACAGGACCAGGAGCTTCTCGCTCAATTGAGCCAGCCAGCCGCCTTCAACCCTGCTGATACATATATGCGCCGCAAGGCGATGGCTATTCAAGTCCGCCTTGGCGAGAAAGAAGTTCTGCAAAGTCTCTTTACGATGCTCAACAACCAACTCAGCAATCAGGCCAGCGGGTCCGCGGCCAAGCGCTCTGCCAACGACGACCACGACGAATCGAGACGCCTCAAGGCTTTCAGATCTTGAAGCTCTTGATTCCCCCTCATCTTTGACTATATTTGGAATTTACAGAAAAGTCTTCATTTTCTTTTTTTTCATCTTAATTGGTATTATTCTTGTTTTCTTCGTTACTAACTTCGTCGCTTCGCTATCCGTACAGAGTCTATCGACTGCTCAAGTGAAGAAAGAGAAAGAGGGAGAGAACAGGCTATGTACAGTGGCAATCGCATAAGATCAGGGGTCATGTCATAAGAAAAGCGCATCAATCCGGCGACGTTATCCCGGATCTCATATGCTTCCCCGCGTTTCAGGAAAATAAAAAGGTGATGAGGGTATGGCGTGAGTAAAAGTACAGGTAAGGTAAAAGGGAAAATGACAGATGACGCCTGCCAGATGCTGAACATGGGGTTGAAAAAGATTAAAAGGATACGGGGTGGAAGATCAAGATGTGGGAGAGGAGAAAACGAGAGAAGAGATCCAGCTCATATCTCAAGACGTGGAGACAGCGGCACCAGGCCCGGGATTAGATCCCCCTGCTTGCCCCCCGCTTGGTGAATTGCTGCTGGCCGTGGTTTGTTCGGCCTGCAACTTTCGTTGAGCTTGGGCCTGGGCCTGGGCCTGAGCTGCCTGCGCCTGCGCATGAGCTTGAACCGCTGCCGCTGCTGCTTGATCGCGAGCTTTTGCTGCCATGATGGCTCGATGTTGCATGATTTGGATATCGAATTGGTCCCTCTCATAATCGAGCTCCTCATCTGAATCTTCCTGATCGTACTTGAATCGATCAGCCTTCCACGGATCCATTTCAACTCTACAACGAGCCGCAAGGTTTCGGCGATCGATGAACAAACGACCCCCGCGTCCTATACGTCTGCGGAATGAGGGCATCTTGCTCGTGTCCTCGCTCAGTTCCATGGCATGGGTGGCTAATTTATTCGGGAGGGCAATGGCACTGCGGGTATCTATGGCTGAATCCGGCATGTTGTCGGATGATTCCGACGATGGTGGCGTCGGTAACTGGGTGGTGATTGCAGGGCGGAATGCAGCATCGAACGTCCGATCAGGTGAGGGGGAGAGCGGTGCTCGTGTGAAATCCACATAACCCTCGTTCCACTTGATGTGCTTCGTGATGTTCTGCTTGATGTCGCGAATGATCTCGTTTTCTTTCTCCGCTTGGACATCGTCCAGTAGCTGCAGGTCTTCTGCTGGCTGCGTGGCCGCCTTGGGGGGCATGCGCAGCTGCGGAGGTGCTGGGCGCTGCACAGCAGGTGCCTCTACCGGCTTCTTCTTGGGCTAGTGGCATGGTCAGTATCTATGGCTTGGAAGCAGGTCATGATCATCCTTACTCTCTGGTTGATAAGATCCTCATCGTCGTCCTTGATATTGAGTTTCCTCTTCATATCCTTGACCTCGGATCTCTGCAGGAAGACCTGCCGTTCGACGGCGAGCATCTCCTTGCGCGCCAACTCACGCTGACGTACAAGTGCAACCAACTGCCGAGCATCTTCCAGTTCCTTTCTGAGCCGTCGCAGTTTGTCCGCACTTTGCGCATCTCTGCCACGAGTTTTGCGGGTCTGCCGCACCTCGCGCCTTCGGAAACAGACGTACGGGTCGGTATCATCAGCTTCCCGACCAGCTTCAGCCTGTGAACTGTTAGCGGATCGGATAACCTTTGCCGCTTCTTGCGCCAGGGACTCACCTTTGGTGTCGGGAGCAGAGGCTCATTCCCACCGCTGATGCGTCGCGACTTCCAGTAGTCGTATATGTCCTTGGCGAAACGCTTTACGCTGTCGTCTACGGCCGGATCCATCGCCTCCTGGAATTCTTCGAAACTCATGACCGGAGAGTTATCTACACAAGCATACGGCTGCTCTTTCCTTGACGTCAATTCGAAAAAGCTCATGACTTCCTCGAAGTTGTCTTCTGTGCATTGGTTGGCGGCATCGCGCTTTTGGTTGAAGTTCTTAAGGAACACATCATCGTCCTCGTTCATGCAATATGGAGGTCCGCAGCAGTCCTCGACGGTGGAGGAGAAGCGGATGTATGTCGCTGGCTGCGAGAAGACTGGAGGGTAGAGCTCGTCATATCGGAGGTTACTGAGGACGGTCTCCGGGGTCGGAATATGGGCATCTTTTACTTTGCCCTGGGCAGCGGCACTGATAGCGACCTGCAGATGGAATTCCTGTAGAACGTAGGCGTCAGCGGGCTGTGGTTGTGGCCTGGACTGGCGGGTGCAGAATTTTCACGACGGGTGAGGTTCGCGATGATGTCACGTGATATATGCAGGGATGCTAGCGATGGATGGAGAACACGACTCACCGACTCCTCCGCCTTCTCGACACCGGTCTCAATCTGTTGAAGGGCATTTTGGATCTCATCCTCGATAAGATCTATTTCATGTTCGCGGACTATGGGGATGGAGGCCTTGGAGGTGAGCTTTTTCGGGCGCGTCCTCCCCATACCCCCGTACCTAGTCATACGAACTTTGGGGCGCGAGATCGGCCGTTGACCATGGGATGGGGGACCCAAAATTGGTATCAGTAGATAGGTCTGATCATGCGAAAGCACGTAGACGTATTTTTGTGATGGCAGTGGATGGTTAAGGGGAGGATATGGACGGTGGAAATCTCGTAGTCTTTGCACTGGCGGATGAGTTGACGTTGCAATGTCACCCGGCAGTGGCCTGTTTTGGACCGGTGCACGGCCTCAGGGGTTCGCTTGCCTGTCTGTTTCGGGTTAGTGCGGGGCTGGTCGATATCAAAGTGCCGTTTTGGTCTGCGTCGCCTGCCGGGGGAGTCCCCTCTGTTCTCCCTCTCTTACTCTCTCCCGCATCCGGCATTCATCTACTCCGTAATTGTTGGAGTAATCTAGTTCTTGTGCAGCTTTCTGATTGCCTCGTTTCTTTCACCGGTTGTGGTTCCTGGTTGAATCGCGTTTAATAGACAAGAATTTCGTTGACCATCAACACCCTTTCCCACCCCCTACTATCCGCCTCCCCTTTACATTCCGCTCAAAACAAAAGCCCACACCATGGACCATTCCAGTGAGCCCAACAATGCCGCCCTGTACGATGCGCGCCGCCGCAGGGGCTCGGTCGGCACCTCTCAGCTTCTCGACAACATAGTTTCTGCCTCCAACTGTGGGTCAAGCCTTTCGAGAGAACGGTTATCGTGTGAAACTAATGAAGTGTAGTCGATCGCGATGAAGTTGACCGTCTCCGCAAGCGCTTCATGAAGCTGGATAAGGTTTGTCTTGACCGTGCAGCGTCTTACATGTGACTCCATTCTGACACAACTCTGTGTGATGCAACAGGATAGTTCCGGTACTATTGATCGCGATGAATTCCTTTCTTTGCCTCAAGTATCATCCAACCCACTCGCCACGAGGTACTTCGTCCTCTCCCTCACTTTCCTTTGACCTACCATGCCTGATGCAATTCACACCCCCGCTTCACCTCTGCCGCCTTACCCCACTATCATCTCACTACCCACCCCAGAGATCCATCACTGACTCTAACTTCACCCGAAAAAAAGAATGATTGCCATCTTCGACGAGGACGGTGGCGGCGACGTCGACTTCCAAGAATTCGTTTCCGGGCTGTCGGCCTTCAGCTCCAAGGGCAACAAGGAGGAGAAGCTTCGGTTTGCATTCAAGGTGTACGACATCGACCGCGACGGATACATCTCCAACGGCGAGCTCTTCATTGTCCTGAAGATGATGGTCGGCAACAACCTGAAGGATGTGCAGCTGCAACAGATCGTCGACAAGACGATCATGGAGGCCGATAAGGATGGCGATGGGAAGATCAGCTTTGAGGAGTTCACGGAAATGGTGGAGAATACGGACGTTAGTTTGAGTATGACGTTGAGTATGTTCTCCCTCCCCTTTTTGGTCTGCTCCGTCGACCGTTTTGATCTGGGTGGTGCTAACTTGCCGGGGTGGTAAAGATTCCATCTAGTCGTTGGTCGGATGACAAGTGGTGTATACCCATGACTTTGGAAGTCGAGAGGGTGGTGTGTCTTTGATCTCAATTTCCAAGGGTACTTTGTTCCCGTATGTGCGTGCATGCGTGTGTGTGATACGACAATTCGTGATTCCCTTTCTCGTCTCTGCGCTGTTGTTTCCCCCTCGAAATATTACCCTTTGCGATTCGACATGGCACTTGACCTTCATTCTTGCAATCTCCTGCTACCGCTACAACTGCGACTGCGACTGCGTTCGCGGCTGCTATCTGCCCTGCATCTCGACTTTGCCAACTTCGACTGAAATGACGAACGACTCCCTCCCAAGACCCACCGCTTCGCATTGATATGATTATGATAGCGATGACGACCCCCCCCTGACCCCTTGAGCTCTTTCGTCTGCATAGACCAATCTTCCGCTCCCGCCATCCGCCAGCCCTTCACTTTACGACCTTTGATCTAGCAATGCAGTGCATGAATATTCTTGGGGTTGGGCTCTATCCCCTCGTGCCTCTCCCCCTGGGGTCGGAGCAGGAAAGGGCGAGTGTAAATAGGATTGACTAATTACATACGTTACTATTAGCGAATATGTTTTCTATACGAAGTCTTGCCATACTGAATCACCTTGTCTACGCGGAAGCAACCCGACCAGCGCCGTAAGGTAACCAAACCAATAACAACAACAGTTCTTCATCAAGGGGAAAGAGAGGTAACTTGACTCCGAGTATGCGTAGTATGACTAGTATTCGGAAGAGCACAGGGGAATTTGATTCAGCTGAAGCTCACGATACTTTTAGCTGCATGTCGCTCATGTGGAGTTGCGGTTTTGCGGGCTGGCTCATTCGACGCTCGAAGTAGATCAGAGGGGATTGGGATACGTAGACAACCGGGTCGGAACCGGTCCCCGGATACGGCGAATATATAGGTCCTGAGTTTCCCTTCAGGGTTGGGGTATCAATCTACTTTATGAGGCCAGCAAGACTAGGATACTAAGTGATTTCAACATAGAGATAATAATCACCCTACTATGCTATACTAACTGGCCTGCGTGCTCGAGCTGGATCGCTAGAAGAGGATATACGGTTCGCATCCGATCTATGTACAGTATTCTAGAAAAAATCACCAGTAACTAGTAACCAGGACCCTCTCGGCCCTTCCCAGCATCAAATCCTCGACGGTCTGGATCTGAATCTTGATCTGCCTTTCCGCAGCAAGGACAAAGTTCACGATCGCCACGCGATGAACTGCACACACCCACTGTCCGGTCGTACACGAGTCGGCTTGTCCTCCATGACACCCCGTCTCCTCGATGTCGATCATCGTCTCGGCGATCTTCGCGGCCACCATCCCCTCGCAGATCCCCTCGCGGCGCGGGTACTGCTGAAGTAGGCGTAGTGCATTGCGACGGACTGTCGGTTCCCGGCAGCGAGTCGCAATGAGAAACAATGGCTCGGCCACGGTGGTTGAGAGACAGAAGTTGGGATGCGAGGTGTTTTTGCTCGCTTGAGGGGTCGAGTTCAGGTCATCTAGCAGCTTCGTGGCCAGATTGAGCATTCGCTTGTAATCTTCGAAGAAGTCGTCATGGCACAGCTCGCCTTTGGTGAAATCGAGGGTCAGGAACACGTGTGCGAAGATGCGACGGACGTAGAGCAGGTCGAGGGCCCGGTCATCCGTCGCCAAAGGATCCGCGGTGGATACAAAGCCGCTGAGCCTGACGTCCCACTGCTCGAAGTCGTCGACGCATTTCTGCTTCTTGACGAGGTTCTCAGCAACGCGGGCGGGGTTGGCGAATTCCTTGCTCATCATGAGTCGCATCAGACTGTTGAAATGAACTTCTAAGGTGAGATATGCGTCCAGCAGGGATCGAAAGGGCTCCTTGGTGGACGACAAGGTGATTCGGCTGTCCGTCCACTGGAAGTCGCTCCTTTGGTTGGGGAGGTATGGGCGGGCTTGGGTATCGAGTTGCGTAAAGGCCACCAGTAACAGATCGATCTCCCGATCATGGTCTAGTCTTTCTCTATTCCTGACTCCCAAGTCCCAGTGATGGAACATCTTGAGCCCCGAGTTGATATGCACAAAGGCCTGCCATTGACGGCCCTGTAGACTCGCCATGCAGGTGAACAAGAGACAGGTGCTGAGCGCCACTACTTTGTCCAGGCGCGTTAAAGTAGGCCTCGAAAGCAGCCTTCGGAGTGATTGGATGGACTTGTTGAATTGCACCAAGGCGAAACGCACGTTCGGAGTGTCGCCGACCCGTGCGACGGTGCTCGGGGTTCGATCAGTCACAAAGTCGTGGTGTACACATGCCAGCGCGGTCATGGCGTGCCAGAGGGTTGGGTACTGGTGCGCTAGTTGGAGCAATTTTCCGGTCCAGAAGCCAATATCGAAGAAGCCAGCTAGATCGGTGGTGGTGACGGAGCGGAAGAACTCAAAGTTTTCGATCTCGATTGTGTTGCCGGAGACCTGTTCCCAGGCCGAAGCCATCCGCACCACGTGTGGTGACTTGGTTATCTGCTTAAGAGCAAGATCGTCGTAGCCATCGCAGGTTCTGCCGGTCGATGTACATCTCGTGCAGCTACCATTGTTGTTGGTGTCAGACCGGCGGTGGCAAGCGGGATTCACCTGATCGAACCGGGTACATCTTTTCTCTCACCTCGGTTTCGTCTCGTCACACTTGATGCGTCGTATCCTTGGGAGGTCAGTGGCACTTATTCGACTTCACTCGATCTTCCAAGAAGCATACCTGCATGTTATACAACCCGATTTGACTTTCGGGGCCCACTGTTTCAGCCTTACCCTGCCAGACTTGTTTAAACGAGAAGAACTTTCTCCCATCGCGGTGGACGCCACTGGATTGAATCTATGGCAGTGGTAGTTGACCAGCAAACAACCACGAGGTCATTGCAGGTGAGCACAACCGAACTGTCCTCTCAGGCAGCTGGCGCCAAGCCAGGCTGTCGGAGAACCAGGAATAAATCAATCAGACATGCAGGCAGAGGCATGATGATTTGAGGAGGGATTAAGCCACTGAGCATGGTATGATTGGAAAAGAAGGGACTCCAGGGAGGTAAAGCCCCCAAGCCGTGACGCCGAGGGATCCGCTGCATCCTAGCGTCTGGGCAATCGCTGAGAATGGAAGGAGAATCGCTCGGCCTGAAGTGATAAGATCCGCTGTCACAAAGCAATGACGGGGTCACGTGTCATGTAGATATCGGTTGGAATACTTAAAACTAGTATATTAGCAATCCTCTCTCCTCCAGATCTCTGAGTCCTAGTCTCTGGCTAGAAAAAACCTCTACAAATGGCAGTCTTCCACCTCCTCCCCCTCGAACAAGCATTCTTGAAGACGTCATCAGTCGAGTTCCAAACACCTCCGTCCAAGCGTCATTTCAAGACTTCAATAATCATGATGTCTCACACAGCAGTCATGAGTGTTTCTTCACCGTGATGTACAGCTTGTTGTCTATCACTCATCTACACCAACCAACAATTCAATTGTCTCAAAACCAGATGTCGTTCACGAATATCCCTTTGGGGGGGGAGGATAGACCTGAGATTCGATGTCGCATGAGTCTGTTGATGACAATGGTACAACAGCACTGGATGAGTGTCTTATTTCTGACCCAGAGCATATGCAGAAATGGCCCAAGCCCTCGTTGTCGTCGCACTGCCGCTCAAGCTCATTGATGTATAGGTAGATAGCTTGATCATCGATGTAGATCAGAATGTAGTCCGATTGACTATCCTGGGGACTGTGAGTGAACCAATTCATCCGTAATGCTATACAGAGCCCAGGCCCAAGTTTACCTCTAGTGTGATTGTCCTACAAATTAATCATGGACAATTTAATTCAGAACACAGCCCAAATAGTCCAGCCTGATCCCCTGCCCCTCAAAAAAACACAAAACCAATCCACCAGACCACAAATCCAGCATACCCCTCCAACATTTATCTAACCCCCAATTGAACCAAGCTCCCCAGCAAAACCAAGGCACCGTACTTTATCACATCAGTCAGGCAGATTCACACCCAACCCGCGATCCCCGAGGTGACTCCGCCCACGATTCCCAGCCAGGTATCTCCGAGACCCTACTAGTGATCGCCCTAAGATCCTTCCTGGGGGCTGAAAAGGAAAAGCAAATCAATGAAAATTATTCGAAAAAAAAAAAAAAAAAAACAAAAAAAAAAAAAAACCCATGGTCCCAGGAACCGGGTTGACTCTCGGACGGGAGGAGATCTAGACGAGATGTCAGATTCCCTTCCCCCTGCCCCCCCCCCTCCCCACACCACCACCACGGCTACCACGGCTACCATCACCACTCCATCGGGATTTACTTGCTTGCGTGGCTCTTATCTTCTTTCCTTCGGGGGGCGTGAGTTAGGCGTCACGGGGCTGCGGAGATATGACCAGATCGGAAACAGATCGATCCCCTGAGCATTAAGTACAGTACATGATCTACTCGATCGAAGGCAACACAATACTCATTGTTCTGCTGCTTGCATCCAGCATGAGGCAAGATCCAGCAGGTACTAAGGTGCATGCCTCGATTCAGGAACAAGAAGCCCCGGGAAGGGGGGGGAGGGAACACATGGCGATATCCATTCTATCGACTCGGTTCGATCAACCAACCATGTTTCCTCGATCTGGAGGGATCGTAATGTACAAAAAGTACGGGAGTCTTGGGGCAACAAGTATACTGTACGTATTGCAAGAAGAAAAAACGAACCAGACCTTTGCCATTTCTTCTGGCTGGTTTTTGCGTTCGCGAACTGCTCTCGATACTTTTTCGGAAGTACAGGGTGGAGATATACATCCACTAAGCGGATGTGCTGAGATACGGGCTGAACAAGCGTACCGCCCAGCCACTATCACAATTCGAACTGCTTTTCTTACTCGATCAAGTACATGTCGATAAGAGAGAGACCTCTGCATTTTTTCTCGGAAGCTCGATCAGAGAAGTGAAGGTTGCAGGTACAGTGTTCCGGCGTCAACTGGCTACCGAGATGGAGGGAACACATGTGAAATAGGTATAATCAGTGGCTATGTTGAAATGAGTACTGTATAATAATATGTGAGAGGATGAATATCTATAATCGCTTTCTCGAATGCACCTGGTCCCCCCTTCGTTCGTTCATCCCCCCATCATTCATCCTATATGTGAAACATTAACTTCATAATAGAAAAGTGACCCGTGTGCTGCGTGACGGTGGTATCTCCTCAGCCCTGAACGCCAGAACAACCAAAAAAAGTGATTTTGCAACTGCGTGTTGTGTAAGTCTGCGCTTTTTCTTCCACCCCTGTCGGCCTAGACAAAAAAATGGACCACTGTAGATAGTCGGGTTTAATCGGTCTTGGTACCTGACAAGGAGGCATGAGGATGATATTTCCGAGAAATCCATGTGGGCTTCAGACTCTGAGAGTGAGCCAGCGGGGCTAGGTCAACCACCAACTCCGAAGGATTAGGGATTAAATTGGTGGTCTTACCCGGGGACCAGATTTTATGGAGCCCGACCGCAAGTCGAAAGTACTCATAAAAGGTGGAGGACATGAGAGCCGGACAGTAAGACTGTCAATCGATAGTTCGTCGCCCCGGCCTCGCTCCGGCAGGAACTAACTAATTTAGTCCCTGCATTAGAGGGGCCTTCTCCAAAAGTACGCGGGCCCTAAGTCGAGCTCGGTCTCAAGGTGTCAGGTCAATGTCGCTACTCGCTAGTGGAGGTCCGCGACATTCAGGAGATTTGAGCTTCCTGGTGGATCACCGGGAGGCTACAGTTACTGCGTGCGAACGGAAGAAGTCGAGCCGGTCTTCCACAATATCGAGACATTGGCCTAGGACTGCCGCATCGATCATTAATTAAACTTCTTGTCTCCGATTGATGTTTCGATTGGCAAACACTTACCAGAGAGAATCTCCTCCTCCCAGATCCCAAGCTGATAATCGACGAGTCCATGCTGTTCCATTCGATCGCATAGCTGGATCAGCTCTTTACCCAGGTTGTCCATGGCTTCATTGCTGAGGAGACTGGTCTGTGGTGGCTGACGTCCTGTCTGAAACAGTTCCTCGGCCATATCTTTTTGTTTTTGGCAGAGGGCAAGCCAGCAGATATTGAAATCATTCCAGAGTTGTAGTCGATCGGCGTAGAATATCTGCTCATCTCGGAGGACTCCTATACATTGATGACCATCAGTTTCACAATCCGTAAGGGCACTTGCTCAGCCGCCCCACCCTACCCTACCTTCTCCTTGGGCTGATGCCAGCAACAGACGACCATGTACCTTTGATTCTCAAGGTGATTATAATTACTTACGCAGTACATGCATGGCGTGGACCGGTCCAGGAGAGAGTAAGGTGGAGTCTAGACTGGCGAGACCCGCTGGGTTGGACGCTAAAGGAAAACATACCGAGCTCCCGCGCATTAGTCACAAGCCATTCGGAGATTTCTAAGAGTGATCGGCTGGCCTCCACTAATCGGCCAGCGCGCGTATTGTCAAATGTTCCTTGCACCGCGCGTTGAAATTGTGCATACACTTCCCTCACGTTGGCTGATTGGAAGTCCGTCCGTGGGATCTGTTGGAGCTGTTGTTGTGGTTGTTGCGATGGTGGTTGTTGCGGTGGCGGCGGTGGCGAAGGCTGCTGCTGCTGCTGCTGCTGTTGCTCCATTCGTTCGCCAGGGCCGATGGAGGTCAAACCGGTCATATTGGCTTGATAAATGTGCGTTACGCTCGAGCGTCCTATGCCCCCTGGCGGCGGCGGATTATAAGCGGAAAGCGGGACTGTCGACGGCAAGTAAGGCGGCCCTACTGCTGGAACCCCAGTGCCTGTCGGTTCATTTGGAGGGAAATATTGTGGAACACCAAACTGGCTGGACAGGGCTTCCATCGCTGCAGATTGCCGTGCCGAGTATGGTGGTGGCACCACCTCGTACGTGGCTTGGGTTGGGCCCTGTTGTCCACTGAGGTCGTATACCATCTCGGAGTCGTAGGGAGCTAAGGGCTGGTGCACTGACGGGTGCTGCTGGCGCTGTTGCTGGTCGCGCAACGTCGGGGGGTATGGTTGCAACTCGTTCCCCTGCAACGGACCGCCCTGAAAGGGACTCTCTGTGTATCCATAGTCCAGGTAGGTGGACATCCGGGGACGCCCCGTGGCGTGCGAGGATGCATCACCTCCACGTGCTGCCGATGGGACCCCGGCCTGTCTGAACCGGTCCGCTGCACCACGACGGGACATCCCGGCTCTGGTTTCAAAGCGGGCATTTGAATCATGCTGCTTCATGCGCAGGATATCGCCATCCATCCCCCTACGCACTGGATCGAGGTCAAAGGACCAATGCGCTGACGGGGACAGGGGCGGGCTTGCGTAAGAGTCCAGCTTGGCGAGAAATTGACCTTTTGGGAGGGGGAGGTTGTTTATTCTTCCAGCTTGGAGCAGAATCGTCGTCGCTTGCAATCTCGCGCACGTAGTCGCTCTGATTTGCTGGCAGGAAGTTGAAATTCAAGCCGAAAAGATTTGCAGGTAAGCGCGCGGAGATCCCACGGTGTCACTTCCGCACAGGGACGCTGGTACAACCAGCGCACACGATCTAGATGGAACCATTCACAAATCAGTTATGTTCAACGTCAATCATCAGACTATTCGGAAACCACCTGCGCACCTGTGAGGGAAGACGACGCTTCCGCCAACTGGTTGGTTGGAAGCAGAGTATGTATGCTTTAGTCACACCGCCAGACAGTGATATTATGGCTAGATTTATATGTATGTTCGAGAGTGCAAGATCACCCGAGAAAAGGAACAAAACCCTTAACCGCAGTAAGCACCGTGCAGGAATAGCAGTGCAGGAAGGGTCCGCATAGAAAGATGCAGGGGAAATATAACTCGAAGGAGGTGGGTGGAAGTAGAACCAATGAATTTGAATGGAGTGGTGAGTGCCCTTTTGTTTGCAGCCCAAAGGAAGATAAGTAGATATTGGGAGTCAATCTCAGTTGCTTGCTTGCTTCGGATCACAGCTACTGAAATGGAGGGGCTGTAGAGTGGGGGAGGACCAGCGGCAGAGGAAGTAAAGGACTGGGATGCACGGATTACTTATAGTACAGTTCCCAGTAGCTGGAGGAGCCTGTGAATCAGCCCCATAGCAAGGACAATCTTGATCCACTGAGACTTGTCAAAAAGTCCTCTGGAAGCCGAGTAATTCATGTCATTCGGATTCAGGATAGCAGCATGTTGTGAACAATGAAACGGGCGAAGCGAGCGCCTGTATCAGGTTTCTGCTCGGGCTTCTCTTGCGCCTGTGGTGGGGACCGGAGAGGATGATCGGAGAGAAGTATCCAAGAAGATTGAAAAAGCAGGAATCGGGAAGTGAAAAAGAAGAAAAAACAGAGGTGAAAATAAAATAAAATAAAATGAAATTAGAAAAGAAGGAAAAAAAAAAAACAAAGCAAGAAAAAGAAGCATCCCTCGAGGAAGGGGAAGGGAGGAAGAATATCGTCACCGATCCACGAAGCGCGAGAAACGAGGAAGAAAACAAATGACACTAAAAGGAAAGGAAGGGAAAGCTGGAAAACCCACTGGACGGAAGGGGGGGACAAGAATTGGCAGAATTAGAAAGAGAGAAAAAGAAATGATGAGCAGAGAGCCTATTGTCTAGTAGCATCTATCCCATCCATCAATCAATCAAGTAGGCAATCAATCAATAAATCAGTCAGTCAGTCAGGTCAACCAAACTACTAGCTAGAACTGATGATGGAGACCATTCCAACCTGCCGGGATTGTTCAAGTTCGAATTTACTAGTTTTTTTTCTTATTTCCCTACACTCAAATTGCTTCCCCCCGGGCCTTTCTAGGTATTTTCTGGCCTATTATGATGACCAACTGCATGAAGAGATGAGATTTAGATTTGTGCGAAAGAAACTGATCGAGCAAGCTGTTCGATTTCCTTCTCGAACCTCGCCTCAGAACTAGAATGACGAGTGCTACCCAGAGTCACGTATAGATTATTGTTGAGAGCCCAATCTACTCCCCACGATGAACATCGATCGAGCCCCCTTGAAACCCTCAGCCACTTCCTCGCTCCACCAAGAAGCCCAAACCCATGTCGGCGGTACACACTAGATACAGGCGCATACGATGGTCTCGGTAGACGCACTACCGGGGAGACGGGGGCTGACTACCAGCTGATCATCAGTCATTTCTTCTGTCGACCAATCCGTCGGGACTCTGGGTAGTCCAAGGCGTGCATTACGGGCTTTCAGGCCCATGAGGGCGGCTGACGGAGGCAAGCAGAGTGGATATGATGACGCCCAAGAGGGGTAGCTGATTCCGATCCATCAGATTTTCTGACATGGGAACAGGGAGGAACAATAATGGAACCGATTAAAAGAAGGGCCAGGCGCCGTGTGATTCGTGGACTCCCTGCCAGCCCAAAGGGATCGTGACGGGGATAATTCAGACACGAGGCGGGGCTATTTGGGACTTCTGAGTGGGAAATAATAATAAATCGACCCAAAAAGGAATGAAATAAAAACAAAAAGTACTCTGTGCGGTACTAACAATGCCTAGATATTTCCTCGATCTTGCAGGTGCAGGTGCAGCAGCAGCAGCAGCAGCCATCATGGCACTTTCTCCAAGAATCCGATAAGGTTAATCGCCCGGATCCAGACACCCAGAGTTGGTAGCAGGCCCAATGAAGACTGTCGCTGGGACTAGTCTAATCGCTAGAATTGTTTTTAGCTGAGCCCCATCCATCAATCATTCCAAATAATTGCAATTGGAAGGATCCGTTCTCAACTTCTGACTTTTTTCCCGCTGCCCTGAGCCGACTTCCCCGAGGGCCTTAGAGTTAAGCCCTCCCGAAACGCTATTTCGGTGATCGTCCTGGGTCCATGCACCACACCATTCCAGGAACCATCCACCAGGCTCCAATGTCCGTCCGTGAGGCGGTGGCTGGAGTGCCAAAGAGCCAACCAAGGTTGTGGAAAATTCCGATCGAACGGAAGGAGTAGATACCGAAGGAACAAGGCGAGACATGCCGGGCCAAATCGAACGAAGAATGAATGAGGCAATAGAGCCGGGGTCCAGTCTCATGAAATCCACTTGCGATGGACCGTCAATCAGACTTACAAGGAAAGGTATAGTATACTCGAACCACGGGAAGAACCGCTTTCTGGGACGCAAGGATACCGGGGACCTGGGAGGTGGATCAGCTGCTGCCCGGATTGACCACAGAGAGTCGAAGGATTGAGCTGATGGACGGAGGCTGATCCCATATGGACAAGAGAGGGAGGGACCAAACCCAAGATTTTGGATTCGAGGTGTCAGACTTTGGTTTGTAATGTCTGCAACTATCCATGATGACCTAAATTAGCCGCAATTCCCAAGTTCGACAAAGTTCGACATGGGGTCAAAGACTGACAATTATCAACACAGCGTCGTGCTTAGAAGTCCCTAGTTAATAAGGGCATCAATGTACAGTACTTGTTGTACTGTACCTGCCCTAACTACCGGGTAGGTATGGTAGGTACCGTACCACCTGCCAAACTGTACTCACTAGGTAAGGTAGTCACTAAATAAGGTAGCTAGTTAGTGTACGGAATACGGTACTTGTAGTGCTTGGCTAAGCCGCCGAGTCGCACACCTTCCAGCGTGCTGGGAAGGCCGTGCACTAAAGAAGCAGCCAATGGAGGCGATGCTTATGGTAGCCAGGGGGATCGGCATCGCGCCCATCGAGACAAGCTAAAGCAGCCTTCTCGGAGTTGCTCGCAGGTGGAGCCCGCTCGGTTATCTCTTGCTTTTCTTCTTGCTCGTCCGCTCTTTCTTGCTTGCTTGCTTGCCTGCTTTCTTTCTTCCTTGTCTTATTTCTCTCATTCAATCCTTTCGAATTTGCATCGTTTGCACTTCGGGGACTTATCATCCGAAGGATGGAGTCTCGTCAGGGGTGGTCCCCGATGAATCCGATGAGTTCAATGGGTAAGGTACTATGTACGTAGTAGTATGACGTGACGATCACCTAAAGAGAGACGGCTTCTATTAGGGCTAGACACATACTGCCAAATTCGGGGCCGGAAGTCACAGTCCGTGATGACGATATTCCAAATTGTCGAAGCGAGTGAGGCATTGTACGATCTCCGGGTACAGAGAGAGTGTGTGTGAGAGAGTGAGAGAGAGAGGGGAGAGCGAGAAGAGAAAGGAAGGAGAAGTGAGGCGGAGAAAGCCTCCACCCTCCTTCTTCCTCGTCACGATCGATTATCAAAAGTGACAGACAAGAAAGAGCATGCGAATGACAAACAGACGGACAGACGGACAGACAGGCCTCGTGCCGGTCCAGACAGCCGGTGCTTGTGCCGATTGTGGATCTGAGCGTCCTGTCATTCAGCATGCTGCATACTGCTTTCAGAGGAGTACCTATCAATGTACCAAGTACAATATAAGTTAGTACTTCCTGAGGACTTGTGAAGAAGGTACAGAGAGAAGATACCTATGAAGTACCTCTGAAGTACCCTACAAAGTATTCCCGGAGAGAACCAGCTGGAGGAAAGCTCCAGCTCTCCCCGGCCTTTTTTCCTACCTTCCCTTTCCAGTCAGTATGAAACAGCCTGCTTTCTTCACCTGGTGGCACTGGGCATACTACAAACACTATTACAATTAGACCTCTACTCCATCATTTTTCTTCTCCTGCATCAGTGAATCGTGATTCTCCCTTCCTATCTCCACCGTGTCCGCACTCTTTACCCTTTCCTACCTGTCAATTTTCTCTCTTCCACCATCTCCAATTGGTCTAATGAGAGTCTTGGCAGTCTCTTCAGCCACACTAGGATGACCACTTTGTCTCTCATCCAGCGTCCAATGGTCGTCATTCCGAGCCATGAGGTGACGGTGGCCATGGCGACGTGGGTGTCAGAGCAGGCAAGAAGGTTCTGATTTGGCTGCCGAGGCCTTCACCCGCAGCAGGTAGGCGGGGAATTCCCAATGGAGCTGATGACTGATGACGGCTCCCATCGGATGGGTTGTGTTGTCTCCCAATCGTGTCCTCTTGTCTGTGGTTACTGCGAGTCTCGTGGGCGCATCGCATGAGTCAAGTAGATAGGGATCGCGCAGTATAGCGAACGCAAGTCGGTAGACTGTTTGAGCTCTCGGAGAGGAACAATCCACTGCCTCTAGTCCACGAACCTGTTCTTTTCAAAAGTCACCGACTGATCGCCGACTGACCAATTTCAATTCGGCAACGGAGACTGCCCCGTCCGTTCGAGCTCATGGTGCCACAGAACCCTAGCTGGCATCATCAGGCCGAATGCAATGGTCGAAAGGCAATACACTTGCGAAACACGATGAGAGACATGACTGTTCCGCAACTTGCTGGTTGTTTCAGGACAATTTACTGTCTCACCTCCTAGACCACAAGATGCTTGGTTGAGAATCTGTTGCTTCTTCAGTTAAGGAGTTGACTTCTCCGAACTCTGTGTCTGGCGATCTTAGCATACGGCCGAATGCAATCTTCCTGTTAGGGTATTGGATTCAATTTGGCGCAGAGTGGGACAAACCCTTGATCGCCGGCAGTGATCTTAGTCAATGGCGCATGTCTGCCTGATCCAATCCCAAGCTCGTCTTTCTGCTCCGGTAACACCGAGGTCTGTACCAAAATTCGGTTTATTGCTTTTACGCCAATAGTTACATGCCGGTCGCCGAAGACATGCCGTGTCGTGTCCTGAAACGACTTCCGTGACACCTGGTGAGTATGCTTGCAATACAGGATATACTTTCGTGGAGAAAAAATCACAAGGCCAAATAGTATAATACAGCAAGGAAGTAGAAGTACAAAGCAAAGATCCAGGCCCCCCATGCGAGAGGAGACCGATCTCGACCACGCTTTCATCTCTTGACCCAAGTAGGCATCTTGCGCGCCTTGACGTGACCGGGCTTCTTTCTCTCCACGCGACGGGCGTCGACCGTGATGACACCGGCTGCAAAGTCAATTGGTCAGTAAAGAATGGTTGTGGTGGGCGGCAGGGATACGTACCCTTGCGGAGCGCAGGCTTCAGAGCGGGCTCGTGAACCAGTAGCGCTCGTGCAACAGCCAGCGTGATGGCTTCTGCCTGCCCAGTAGTTCCTCCGCCCTGGACTTGAGCCCACACATTATACTTGTCCAGCCGCGACGTACTTCGGAGGGCCCAGGTAGCACTCTCGCGATCATGTACTCGAGGGAAGGCCTCGACCAATGTCTTTCCATTCACCCTCACCTCGCCATCACCCTCAACCAGGAAAGCCACTGCCGAGGAAGACTTGCGCTTGCCCCGGCCGCGAGCACGACCCATTTCATCCACCGTTGCCGGCGCAGGTTTGTTAGCGTACGGGTTACCCGGACGAACAAACTGCTTTATCGTCCGCCCAACGTCTTCCGGCATGAGCTTGGGATCGATTCGGTTAAGACGCTGCAGAATTTTGAGAAGGCCCTTGTACTTCTTGGTCGGCACTTGCTCCCCGACAAAATCACGAAACTGCGGTAGTTTAAGCCACGCCATCCGAGGCGCCTGGCTGTTCTCCACGGTTGGCAGATTGGCATTTGCGGCGAGAATGTCTTCCAGATTCAACAAATGGTCGATGAACTTAGGGTTACCGGAGAAGTAGGACGGAGACGCGGGCACAAGACGAGCAGGTCTGAATTTGGGATCATTGAAGTCAAGAGGAGGAGCGGCCGTGAATGAAGTGGGAATTTCTTCAGTCGCGTATGTTCGCTTGCCATTGAGGCTCTTGGGGAGGCTGGTCGTCGTCGAGGTCGACCATATGGGCGATCTGGAGATCACGGAGCGCTGGAGAACAGGCCGGAGAGGAGCTGCTTGACGGATGGAGTGCATAGCCTGCACAAGACCATTGGGATTCTGCCAGGCCATTGTGCGGCGAGACGGCTGACGGAAGCCTGGAGGAAGAGATGTTCAACGCCTGCTGGGGATGGATTTCTCGGGGGAGCGACACGCGGAGCGGGTTCGCCGGAGGAGAGTGCGAAGTAAGTGAGTGACTGCCTGTTTCCTGCTCGGAGCGGAAACAATCGCTTTTGGCGGTGTTGCGGTGTTGCGGGCATTTCCTGAGGTTTTTCCAGATTCGAGGTCACGTGGACGCAGGAAACATTCCTCCGGTCCCGATGCTCTTTGATTCGCACAAATTTCACCATCCATTTTCTTCTTCCCCTCATTCTTTTTTTCTCTCCTCTTCCCCCCTCCCTCTCTCCCTCTCTCTCCTTTTCTCTTCATCCTACACATCCCTCACAATGGCCTTCGGAAAGCTCTACGGTTCCCTTGTATGTTCCATGCGCAGCTCTTCCCATCAACGAAACCCTGCAGCTAACATGATGATGAATAGGAGAACGCTCGCACCATCGCCGTCCTCGTTGCCGCTAAGGCTAACGACGTCGAGCTGGAGCTTGTTAAGACCGAGCCTAACTCTGCTGCTGCTTTCAACCAGTCTGAGGAGTACCGCCGCATCCAGCCCCTCGGCAAGATCCCTGCCTTCGAGGGTGCCAACGGCTACACTCTGTCCGAGGTCATTGCCATCGCCGTCTATGGTACGTTCTGATGATTTTTTCTATCTTCATGCTTTTCACCCCCGTCCTCGATATGATGAGATTCATCTATTAGTTATCCCTGTCAGAATGGTAAAAAAACAAACTGTGTTGATAACGTTTAACTCTGATCAATTGTTACCCCTCTTCGGGTTGATTATTCATTTGTCACTTGACTGTCCATGAAGCATCGCAAACTAACTTGCCTCGAGTGACTTCCCAGAACGAGAAGACCACCCTCTTGGGTAAGACCAAGCAGGACTATGCTTCCATCCTCCGTTGGTTGTCCTTCGCCAACGCTGAGCTTATGCCCCGCTTCGCTGGCTGGTTCCGCCCCCTTCTCGGCCTCGACCCTTACAACAAGAAGAACGTTGAGGATGCTTCCAAGCTCGCCCTGAAGAACGCTGGCGTTCTCAACTCCTACCTCACTGCCAACACCTATCTGGTTGGTGAGCGTATCTCCCTGGCTGATTTCTTCGTCGCCGCTCTCTGCACCCGTCTCTTCTCCACCGTTTTGGACAAGAAGTTCCGTGACGAGCACGTCCCCTTCGTCCGGTGGTACAACACCATCATCAGCCAGCCCGCCTTCAAGGCTGTCGTTGAGAACCCCGTCTTCGTTGAGGAGGCCATCAAGTACACTCCCCCCAAGAAGGAGGAGAAGCCCAAGGCTGCTCCTGCCCCCGCTGCTGCTGCCGCCGCTCCCGCTGAGGAGAAGCCCGCTGAGGAGAAGAAGGCCAAGCACCCTCTCGAGGCTCTTGGTCGTCCCGAGTTCGTCCTTGACGAGCTGAAGCGCACCTACTCCAACGAGGACACCCGTCCCGTTGCTCTGCCCTGGTTCTGGGCCAACTACAAGCCTGAGGAGTTCTCTCTGTGGTCCGTCAACTACAAGTACGACAACGAGCTTAAGCTTACCTTCATGGCCAACAACCTGATCGGTGGTTTCCACAACCGTCTTGAGGCTTCCCGCAAGTACCTCTTCGGTTCCCAGCAGGTCTATGGTGCCAACTACGACTGCGTCATCCGCGGTGTCTTCCTTGTCCGTGGCCAGGACTTCAAGCCCGCTTTCGAGGTCGCCCCCGACTGGGAGAGCTACGAGTTCGTCAAGCTCGACCACACCAACGAGGCCGACCGCAAGCTCGTTGAGGACATGTGGGCCTGGGATGTCCCCGTCGTCATTGACGGCAAGGAGTACCCCTGCGTTGACGGCCACGTCTTCAAATAAGCTAGTGCACCCCCCTTCAGGTTGTCGTAGCTGTGCCTTAGTGCCGACTCATTGATGATGATGATATCCCCTTTTCCTTTATTCTCCTGGCGATGAGTGAGCCTTGTAGATGAGCACAAAACATAATCTTCCCATGTTCCATCCCCCTTCGCATCCGCCCAAGGCATCCGGTAGAAAGTGTGAGGCACGGACACCAATTCTGCCGTCCCCCTGTGACTCACTTTCTTTCCGCGTCCTCAATCTTCCAACTGTTTCTCCGACATTTCCCCCCCCGATGGTCTTGGTTCTTGTGATTCAATCTTCACTCACCTCATAAAAGCTTTTTTACCCACTTTTCCATGCGTCATGTCATGCTCATGATCTTTACATGAATGATAGCAGTACAGAAGTCTGATAAAGGCTCAAAACAATGAACATCAAGTTTTGTTGTTCTTTCGCATATTGTCTATCTGTCAAGATGCTGTCGTATCAGACGATGCAAACTAGGTCTCTGTATTCGGTGGGACCTCGATTTGGTGATGTACTAGTGATTCACCAGTTGGCACACTAGTCACGCCTGGAGGGCAAACTTGTCCGACTATGTGCATACCCATGTACGTGCAACGAATCGTCTATCTCACCCGGTCATCTGACTGACCATTATTTTTTGTTCTTCCTCCGCGGTCAGAGGGGTGTACCTATAAAAACTGTACTCAGCCCATCGATAGAAAAAGTAGTTACACTAAATATGGGTAGCCCTAAATACGTACTCAACCAGAGGAAGTAGTCGAGTATAAGACAGACTGGACGATCCTCAAGAAAAATCACTGAATATGCATCTGCAAACCAGGCAGATGAGATATGATCAATCGATTTAGTTCCCATGCACTTCTCTATGTAATCATCCAGCATTGTCTAAAATAAAACAACCGAAACAAAAGTCCTCAAACGTGACATGCAACACACTCCAGGACACCGCGCTATATCCTTTCTCAAATTCATATACAGAAATGACAGGACGAGAGCGTAAACGGCCTTTATGTACAGCGCCGTCTAGTTTTGAAAAAGGGATGAGCCATACAACCAACACTCCACCTCCTTTCTGGATTATTCCTGACGGTTGAGCGATGCCTCTAGTTTATCGAGAAGATCGTTTTGGGTATCGGACCGGACAGATGTATCCGAGGAGAGGGAATGGTGCTCGGAATCGAGGGATGTGGCGGGGGACGGGGAGCGGGCTGTTGGGGCTGGGACTGAGACTGGGGCTGGGGCTGGGGCTTGGGCTGTGAAGAAAGTCGCGACCGCCGCCGCAGTAGCTCGGGCGGCTTTCTTCTCCTGCTTGCGGGCCCTGCGACGCTCGGCGCGGGTTTCTGCAACCTCATCGCGGGTCGACCCAGGTTCCTGGGGTACCTGCGGCTGGCTTCGTGGGAGGGTGCGCAAGATGTCGAGGATGCACGTCTTGCCGGTCTCCGCCAGCGTCGTGCTCCAAAGATGCAACGCCTGGCTGACATCGTCATACCTGGACAATTCCTCCAGCAGCAGCAGCACTTTGGTGAGGGTTTGGTTGTCGCCCGGACCCCGGTCGCCCGTGAATTCGGGAATTTCCAGGATGTTGTACGGCTCCGAGATGGCTTTGAGCTTGCTGTCGTCGATGAGGATGGTGTTGGTCTGATCCCACCGCGCTTTCTCCGCCGGTTGGGATTTCTTCCCGCGGAACCTGGGATACGACGCCTGGATCGACGGATCGAGCCAGACGGTATCCAAAGTCTTGTAGACCTGGGTTTTGGATCTGTACTGCGAGCCCGTGAGCGGGAATTTGTCACGACCCCATTCGGCGACAAGCTCTTTTCGGATCTTGCCCGGAAAGATTCTGTGGCAGAGGTTTTGGACCGTGAAGGGTTGCGAGCTCGACCAGACCATGACCTTGTACTTTTCCAGGAGACCCTGGCGGAAACCCTTCAGGCCGGCGCGTTCAACGAAAGAGGGCGGAAATTTGCGATGTTTGCGGTGGACAAGAGTGCCATTCAAATCAAGGATGACGAGGAGGGGTTTCGAAGACTCGTTTCGCTTCGGTGGAAGAGATGATTGCTGAAGATATTCCGCCGTGGGAGAAGGGGGTGTCAATGGCTCGCAAGATGGGGATCGATGTTTATTCGACTGCTGCTGCTGCTGCTCCTGATCAGGGGCCGCTTCCTGCTGGAAAGGTGTACGAAAGGCGATAGGGTCGAGCATTGACATCGCTAACAACGGGTTTGGCATCCCCAAATTCATCATGGGGGGAGGTGGCATGGGTAGTAGCTGGCTCGTAAATTTTGTGAAATCATTCCACGATGCCGGAACCCCAAATGAAGGGTATGAAGAAGAATTGCACATGGGTGTAAACTGTTGCTGTGGCTGAAAAGACGTGTTCTGTTGAAAGGATGGGTGTTGTTCTGGCATATTCTGTGTGAAAAAATCCGGTGGCATTGGTACATTCGGCATCAGAAACGGCAGCGGAGGCATTGTACTGCTATTTGCATTCATCACACCCGGTGCAGGTGGAAACACGAGAGACGGGTTCGTGGTATTGACATTGGCCATGGAACCTGCATGGCTTGTCGCAGCCTGTCCTTGAAGTGACTGCAATGGCGCAGCCCCATGAGGTGACGCGATCGCCCCATGGTGTTGCTTTGGTCGTCTATCGGCTGGTCTATTGTTTCTTCGTGGGCCGTGTCTTCGTGGTCGATCTTGCGATGTGTTACCTGGTGTTTGCGTGCCGGATTGGTCTGCATGTGTAGTCTTCGAGCTCCAACGGCTATGGTAGGGTCTCCAGGAAGCCGCATTGTTGGAATTGCCATTGTTGGAAGGCTTGTGAGGACCACCCCGACCGGTCCCGTTAGAGCCGCGCTCGAATCCACCTTCAGTCCCCATTTCAGAGCGCGATGTGCTATCACGAGACAGATACGATGGATATGAACGATGGTATAATCTCGGGAGAGATGAGAGCCGGACTCGAGAAGTGAGAATGAGATTGGGTTGCGAAATCTGTGCAACATCGTCAGCGAAAGTAGTTAAAACGGTTAATGCTTGTCAGGCCATGCATACACAGACGGCCCCGCTTCGAAACATTCGATCGAGCCTGACGTATTCAGAGAGAGCTGGCCTTGGGGCTAGCATGGAGATGCCTGTAAATAACTTGCATGGGCACAGTAGGGACTGCAGTAAGAGCAGATATGGCAAAGGAGAGTGAGTGAGCGAGCGAGCGAGGTGCAGAGTGGCCAGCGATGGGCGGAGCAATCAATCCGTCGCGATGCGGACGGACCAGGGGAAAAATCGCGATCAATTTCCCCATAGACCAATCACCAACGAGCCGCCTTGGCGACCGCCCCACGATTCCGGCAGAATTGGGGCCAATTCTTTTTTTTCCTGCTCCGCATCGCATCTCACCGCCATACGGCAAAAGTTGGATTTTCTTATCACTAATGCCCAGTTCTTTATTCTTCGCACAAACCAAAATGGCCATATCAGATCTTCTCAATCGCCGGGTGCGGGCGCTTCCCGAGGAAGACGAAGAGGTTTACTCAGATGGTTCCGGTTCCGAGGAGGCTAGTGACCTTGCGCCATCGGACCACTCGGACTCTGACAACGCCAGCGACGGTTCTCTCGATGAGGATGAAGTCGACAATGATGACCTGGTTGGTATCCTCAGCGCCGTAGCATCAAATCCCATGGGTCGCTAACCCATAACACAGTCAGACGAAGTCTCCGACGCTTCAGATAATGACGGTTCAGACGATAGCGAGAGCGACGACGATGCCCCCGAGGATGATGTCCAGGCCTCTCTTGGTAGCATTTCATTTGGCGCGCTAGCCAAAGCGCAAGCATCCCTAGGTCCGAAAGCGAAACGTGCCGCAAAGGCCGCCGCCCGGAGTACAGATGAAGCCACTGCAGCGCCGTCCCCCCTCGACGATATTCGAGCTCGAATCCGTGAAGCCCGGGAGCAGAAACGGCAAGCATTGCCAAAGTCGAAGGATTCGGAGAAGCCTTCTCGCTCTTCCAAACACGCGCCCATGGTGCAATCTTCCAAGTACGCCGTTTCTCGCAAGCGCACGGTCGTCGAGCCCCCGAGCATACCCAAATCCCGAGATCCACGCTTTGACCCGACTGTGACCAGCCAGGGGGGTCGGGGAAATACACAGGGTGTCAAGGACGCTTATGCCTTCCTCGACGAATACCGTGCAGATGAGCTCAAAGAGCTGAAGGCACAGTACGCCAAGACGAAGAATCCTGCCCAGAAGGAAGCCTTGAAGCGAGAGATTCGGTCGACTCAGGATCGACTCCGCGCAATGGAGAACAGAAAGCGAGAGAGGGATATCTTGGCCGATCACAAGAAGAAGGAGAAGCAGCTCATCCGCGAAGGAAAGAAGAGCACCCCGTATTACATGAAGAAGTCGGAGCTCAAGAAGCAGGTCCTGCTTCAGAAGTACGAGAATATGAACTCCAAAGACCGCACAAAGGCACTTGAAAGGAGACGGAAGAAGACCGCCGCGAAAGAAAGGAAAGAAATGCCTATGGAGCGTCGAGCTCTGGCCGACGACGATGCACCCAGAGACCACGGAGGGGGTTTCAAGCGTCGCCGGCTTGCTTAATGTCAATTGCGTCTTTTGCTATCGCTCATAGAGGGATTCATTTGTGTACATAATTATGCATACCACATACCAGTATACCCAATTTGGTATTACCTATCATTATCCAGAATTACCGTGTTTTGCCGGCTTCGATGTTCAGCCAAGCATAGCAACCAAAGTATTATCGTGAGTATCGGGGTAAGAGTAAGGATGAGAGAAGAGTGAAATGTCCCATAAGACTTGGTGAAGAGGAAAACGAACAGAACATTGGTATCGCAAATATGAACATCGAGTGGAAGAAAGAGCAATCATAGACACAACACGGATCACCAGAAGATGAAGTCCCTAACGATATAGACATGGTTCTGAAACCAACACAACGTGACAACAAACGCCTCATAGCCAGTGAATTCCATAGCTTGGATGTAGGTGATAAGATGAGTGCATGCAGAACGGAATCATGAATGGGATAGAGCAGAAACTTTGACAATAATGACAACTTAAAATGCTGTCTGCGGTGTGGTATAAGATGCAGAGAAGAAGATAACTCAAGATGCTGGAAGTAGTCCAGTTCTCCTTCCGGTCTAGGAGCAACTGATCATGCATGTTCATAGAAATGGTCGTAGTATGCATATTCATCATGCCGAGAACGCAGAGTCCTCGAAACATGTTCCCACATGTAGCTTAGGACAGATCCTCACCTGGGTGTAAGGCTTCCGCCGGAGTCTAACCGAGCTGCCCGGCCAACAAGCACATGCTATGTCATGTGGCGCATATCGGACGGTGGCCCTGGCGACTGGTGAAGCCATCCTTCAGGTGATAGGATGCAGAGACAGCGCATTGGTCTTTCAAGAATGGAATAAATCCCATGCTCGGGCGCAAAGACTAAGAAATTCTTCCTTCTTCTTTCTTTGGGTTTCGGGCGAGTCTCTACCAGCACCAAATGGACCACGGCCGGTACTTGTACCAGAAGCCAGAGCTGGATTCGGGCGATAGTGTTGCTCGGGACCGTGGCCGAGTGGAGGACTTCCATGCTCATGCTCGTACTCGTTTCGAGAGCGCCGACGGGCAGATCTTTCCGAAAGATACAGAGCTGGCTGTGGTTGCACATTTGTCGCCGGCGTCATCTCCGGATGAGGTGCGCCAGATTTGGGGGGACCATTAGCAATCCGCGGAGACGGTGGGGTTGGCGGTTGGTGGCCGCCGTAGTGCACAATGCGAGGCAGAAGCTCTTCCCGGCCACCCGACATCTCCTGGACCGCTTCTTCGGCAGAGCGATACTCTCTTGGCCGCTTGGGGATTTGAGCGGATTCACGGGACATCCTGGGAGACGGGATGGGCGGTAAGTTGTTTGATTGCGATGAGCTGGCACCGGATGCGCCAGGGTAAAAAGGTCCCCGATTGATCTCCCTTTCACGACCTCCTAGAGCGTCCGTTCCAAACACATCCGAGAGTGGTGGAAGGCGGTTGTTCGTTTGGGTGGCAGGAACATGGTGAATATGAGATGTAGACCCCAGAGTAGGACTCTGGTTGACGATATGGCGGGTCAATGGCTGTGGCTCATGGCGACCTGTAAACGTCTGGTTCAGTGGTGCGGATTGGATCACACGCTCATTTGCGAATTGAGCTGCAGATGGAGGTATGATGGATAACCCCGGTGGTCTCCGCTTCGAGGCAGCGGTCTTGGGTAGCCCAAACGAGTCCGATGGCTTGATTCCCTCTGGCCCATCGTCCTTGGCCGATTTCTGTAGACGCGATTCGATGATGGATCTCTGCTGATCACGGACTGACAAGCTCCGTTGGAGTTGCTCCCTCATGACTGGGTCGTGGGTTTGGAAGCCCGGCGACAAGCACGCGATTCCGACATTCTGCATGTTGAGGCCATCTCGGGCAGTCATTGGACCGCCTGGGGCCCGGGCAGACAAACCTCCCGAGTTTGGGAGACTAGTGGAGAGATCAAGTCGTCGGGGACGGGGTCGAGTATGGGACTGCATTGCGGGCGATGAGGGTGGCTCCTTCTTAACTATGACTTTCGAAGAATTTATCCCGTTTTGCGACCTAGCTGGTTATTAGCAAGCTCGACGACACACGCACCTGACGTCGAATACTCACGATGGGGAGGTCGGTTTCCTTCCTGCGGGTGAGCTTTGAGTCAACGATCCATCCCGTGATGGTCCAGACAGCCGAGGAGGCGTAGTGCTGTTCTGATTATTCGAAGTCGCGGGTGCCAGAGTTGGGCAATTCTTCGGACTCAAGTCACGGGTCATGCGCGGCGAAGTGAGCGGAGCAGCCTGGACAGGCGCAACCGCGGTGGACATACTGATGAGGGAAGATAATCGGGCGAAATAAGATGCAGCAGGTCGAAGCAAGTGCGATTCCTTGGCAAAGCTGTCAACAACAGAAATAGCTTTCACGCCGAACCAATCTTGAACTGAACAGATACCCTCGCGGGTTGCTGCCTCGCACAGCCACTGTATATATACGGTTTGAAGCCTGTACCACCCAAGGTCTCACAGCTTAACTAGCCGGAGATTCGAATAATTTCCGATGATATGTGTTGTGTAGTATCAAAATTGAGGAACGATGTTGAGCAAAGGAGAGCGCGCGGTTGAGCGAGCTCGGGGAGCGTCGGCGGCTAATCAGGCGGACGACTCGTATGGTGATGGAAAGCGTGCGTGACGTAGTGTAGCGTAGCGTAATGGAGGGACAAGAAGGTACTTTGGTCGGTGGGTAAGCTCCGGAGGAAGAGGAAAGAGAAGAAGTACGGGTCCAGCCCAAACAAGGAACGACCAGCACAGAGGGGGGAGGACGAAGAGGGAGAATGGAGTAGAGATGAAGGGTAGGAGGTAGGGTAGAGGAAAAGAGAAAGCCGGGCGGCGGCCAATGTGGCACCTTGACCCAAATTGCGCTCAAACAGAAGGGTGAGTGAGAGTAGTAAGGTAGCAAGGTAGGTAGGTAAGTAGGTAAATAGTGGTAGGTGGTGGGAGGGAGAAATAGGAAGAATGGATTGGATGGATTGAATGGACTGGAGTGGTCAAAGAGTTATTGGGAGAGGCGGTTGATTCAAGCTGGCTGGGCTGGCGGCAGTGTGACAACGGTTAGAGGTCGGTCAGAGAATCTCATCCGGTCTGGCCCCCAATGCGAGAATTGTTGGCTCGAATCGATGGATATGGATATGATATCGGTGAACTTGGCCCGCAAAAGACAGAACAAAGCAAGTCAACCAGATCTAACTGCCTGCACCATAGGATTGGGTTAAATGAGAAAAGAAGGGAACGAAAAGGAAGAGGAAGAGGAAGAGGAGGAAGAAGAAGAAGAAGAAGAAGGAGGAAGAAGAATTTCAAAATGAGAGACAACAGAAAACAGGCCGAGAAATTATTGTATGTAGTTATGGAGTGGCACTAATTAATAAGGATGTATGTTTGACTTTTGGGGGGGAGGACGGAGGGAGAGAGGGAGGGGGAAAGAGGAGTGAAAGTAAGTGGAGGGGAGAAAAGAAAACAGGGCCGAGTCAATCTCGATGAGACGGTGGCATAAAGAACTACACTACAGCACTCAAAAAGGTACAATTCACCACCCCGTCCTCATCAATCAGAGCTTGCAGCTGGGTCCAATCTAAAGAAGAAATATGGATTAAATTCAACAAAAATTCCTACATGAATCTGACGAAGGGTCAAAAAGCAAAGGGGAAAAAACAAAAAGGGAAATTAAAAAAAAAAAAAAGAAAGGAGTCAAAGATGGGCTAGAGTATAAAGGGAATAATCCCAATCATCATCAGTATCATCAAACGAGGAGTGGGAATTGGGCTGAAATTGGAGCGACGAGGCACTCGAATGGATGTGGGGGAAGTAGAAGCGGATTCAGGTGTGGTTTGAAGATCGATTGCATACAGAAAGAGACAACATAGTACATGTACTCATACTCATACTCATACCACAGACACTAAAGCTCTTCAGCTTGAGAATGATGGGGTCTCTATACTATGTGTCAATCTATCTATCTCATTTCTTTGTATGGACTGTCAACAGCAAAGAGTGAGGGGGGAACAGAGGAAGGAGGAGAAACAAAACACAGGAAAAACCGGCTGGGAGGCATCCAGAATGGTAAGCAGTGAAGGCAAGTAGCCATTGATGAACGGGGATAATTCCTAATAATTCCTCCTGGATGCTCAGACCAAGTGGAGAGGATTTCATCTGATTGGCACCAGCTGAGACATGGTTTGTTTCCGCCCAGGGCTTGTCGCCGAAGATGTGACACACTTGGGACAATTGGCAGTAATCACTTGTCGCTAGGAGGACACCCCTCGGGGCCTTGTGCTCATCTGGATGTATCATACTTATGCTAGATTGGTGTATATATAAGGTAGTTGAATAAGTTAACAGGTAGTTGAAGACAGTGTTATGCTGTAGTAAGTACTGACTGAGAATATGAAGACACGTAGAATCAAATGAATGAATGAATGATGGCCAGGTACAGCACATACAGCATAGCTACTGAGTAGGTGACTATCAGCGAAACGCTGACTAACCCCGCGGACTAACTTAACTAGTAGTAGTGAACTAACCAACCAACTAACCAACCCAGTGCGATCCCCCCCTCCCATCCGGCTTCCGACCTGCGAACAAGAGAACTGCTGATAAGCTGGGAACTACAGTACAATAAAGAACAGCTGAGACTGCTGCTTATTCTCCAGAGCATTGATCATAGCTGGAATAACGAGTGTCATACACAGTCACAAAAGTTTAGTACTATCTTAGTTCTTTGTCCTGACTACCGCGCAAAACGCAAAACGCAAAACACAAAACAGACCTGAAAGTCTGGAAATAGTCAAACGGAACGAGCATCCGAGCTTCATCGCGGCCACGAACCATGACCCAGTTGGATTTCCCTCCCACCTCCGTCCTCCACCCTCTCCACCCCCTAGGTGGCAAACCCAGACCACCTGCGACGCCAGCCTCCCTCACCATTACCAAAACCTACTGGCGCCAAACTGGTGAAAACAATAGTGAGTTAGTGTCCCCTCGCCCTGGCCCCAACCGAGCCCACTTTCTGTCAGATGGATGGGTCATGGCCCCCCTCAGCCTCCTCTCCTCTGGTTCTAAAATTTGGATGGTGGCAGCAGCAGCAGAATGGACAATAATGGGGTTCTATTCAACCCAGGAAATTTATCCGAACTTGACATCTCACATTTCCCCACGTTCGCTTCCTCTTGACCCTACGGAATTGCACAAACAATACGCCAGGAAAAGCTGGCCAGGGGTTTCTCATGAACGCCAGCCCTTTTTTTTTTCCCACGGTGCATAGATCGACCATCCCGCGATCGGCTCTTGTCCTTGTCATAACCCGAAGCGGGTCAAAGTGTCACTCGACCACAACTGGATGACCATCTGGACAAGACACCAATAATACGTAGGAGGATGCGTGTCATGACTTTATGTATGCTTTGCTTTACGTATTGTCTAGGCATACCCACCCATGATCTGGCCGATAGCAGTCTCATGAAATCTCTCTAACTGGAAAGAATTATAGAATCGAGATGAATTCAGAACAGGGAGGGTGAGATACCGATTGTTGCATGCAGGGGATCATCTAGTCTATGAGAGGATTAAGCCCTTGTTCCCAACCGCAACAATCTTTGTCTAGAACGAGCCTATCACCCCCTCCGGGTCGACCGGCGATCTCACACGAGTCTGTTATATTCCGCTCCGAGCGCAATATGTACAGCTCGTGGGCACTGTTTAGAAAATTTTTACCAAGCATATGACCCGATTTGGAAATGGCTGAAGACACAGACCAGCTTCAAGCCTGTCACTGCGATTAGCTCGCTTCCTGCGGTAGAAAACTACGGTACTGTCGCGTTCAGATAGCGCAGGTCTAAGGATCGCGGCAATCAAATTTTAAATTAATCATCAATTGACTCATTGGAGTGGTTCAGTGTATATATCGAGACGCGATATGATCTCCTCTTTAGGATCTAGTGTGAAGCGAAATTGGTATAGGATCCAAAATGAGTCCAGAGCCAGACAACACCATTGATCTAGTATTCCAAGATTGTTCTTGATTAGCAATGATCTTTTGTTTACCATGCTAATTATGAAGAGATGAATGGGTCGACTCCGGTGGGAGAAAGTTTCCTGCCTACTGTTGGGATCATGCATCAATGCTAGACAGGCAGCGAACTATAAGAACTACTGCAATGGATCAATCAATCCCTGTTACCGTTGCAGTTGGGCTTGGAGGGGGAACAAACACCACTAAGCTAACCCCGGGACGATTTCGGGGGTTGTTGTACATACATGAACCTACCCGAGGGGGCGCAGTCATCCGCGGTGGATGATAACAGCAAATAGAACTACGGAGTACGGAAGAGAACGAGCAAGATACATAGAATGGACCCTTTCCCCCAGCAGATGCTGAGTCGAGACAAAAGGATGAGGATTTGTATGGAACCGAGCCAATCCCCCTCCCCTTCTCTCTACTACCTATCTGATGATGCTACTGAATCATCGTATATTTTTTGGTTTTTGTTCCGGCAATGGTGCAACTGATGCTGCTTGGAACTATTCGTCGGAGCGTATCAATTGATTCTCACGGGAAATAGTGTAGCACATATGAATTATTGCTCCACCCCTCATTTCCGCGATGCACGGGGAGGGCGAGAGGAGTGAAATGATGGGGCCACTTTTTTCACAGCTTCCGGGACAAATTGACAAATTGGTTATCCGTACCTGGTACGTAGTAAGTATGAGGGTGAATATCGTTTGGAATTGCGATGAATGTCGTTTACTAACTTCAAGTATGTAGCCAAGATAGCCAATCATTGAGTGACATCGAGCTACTGTACAGTACTACTGAGTATCAAGGGCTATCAACGTTCAGCATCATCCAAAGCCTGGATGGACTCCATGGAGTATCTGCGGATCACACAAATTAGTATGGGGCGGGTCCCACGTGTCTTGTCCACCTTGCAAATCAGGTCGAGAAACCACTTCCGGCAAGGAGTATGGGTCGAGTCGAATCCCCCCTCCAATCCTCTCCCGTCTCGGGAAAGGAAACCCGCTAACTTATCGATAGTAGCTTTGTCGTGCCGTGGGACATCCTCGTCTTCGGAATGATGCTTGTTTCATTTTGCTTGAAGAATGAGGGGCCGATTGAAGTTTGAATACAGTCGTCGGCTCGCGCATGAGACACACACTGCGCGTGGCCAACCAATTCTACTCTCCGTCGGCTGCTGGTTCGTTTAAATGTCAGAAGTTCATTATCCAGGTCGGTCTCGGCACCAACATGCAAAATCGACTACGGAGTACTGTTTGAATTATCTATACTGTCGAGAAGTGATACTTTTCTCATCGCCGAAGCACGGGTAGACCTCCGTACAGTACAGGTTCTAAGCATGCTCGAGAACTGAAACCGTCGCCAAACATTACCAGAACCGGTTATCTTGCATTGATGCCGTGATTTTGGGTAAGTGTGCGTCAATTCCATGCACATATACGATAAACCCCTTTACCTTGCCAGTTGCTAAGTGAGCATGGCAACAAGTAGAGTTCCTATATTGCATCACTTGGTCTCTCCATTCTTGCACTACCGATTGATATTATAAACACGAGACTCTCCGTTCTCATTTGCGCCGCGCAGATTCTAGTCCCAACGTCGTCCGTCTGCCCGGTCCTGTTGCTAATATTAATCCTCCCATGTGGACAGTGGGCAGGGTGGTCTGAGTCAAGCGATATGGTTCCTGGCCGATCCCAATAAAAAGCTGTCAAGAATAGTATCATTCAAATTTAAACAGTCAGGTTCACATAATTGACCAGCTATACTTGCTCTGTATTATAGCAAGTGTTTACTTGGCAAGGGCATTCTGACTGTCATTACTAGTCGCTTCTAGGCTCGAAGTCACTGTGTCAATTGATGTTCTACGCACCAGATAGCTGCATCTCGCTGCTATATTGAAGAGCCCGGTTAACCTGTTCAACTTGGGATAGTATGCTATCGCATAGTCTTTCTCGATTTGCAATTGACAGGCAAGAGCTGCATTCTAGAAGTAGTAAAGTATGCCACACCCACAAAAGCGTGCTACCCAGAGCAGGTTTGATTATGAAATTCATCATCGTCAGTCAATGATTCATTTACATACTCCTCAATTCACATCTCCTGCAGAGGACATGGCAATCGATCGTGGAGGAGAAAGTAAAGTCTCGGAACTACTACCAAATATAATAGCAATACAACGGACAGTAACGGTCTGACAAAGCTTCATTGCCATCACAAGCATCCTAGCCAGTTCCCATAGAACATAGAATACTTCAATGCAGTAGCATAGCTATCTCACCCAGAACGAGAATAAGCTGTACCAACACGGAAGGCGGTGATGTAGCATGTCTCCCATCCCAAGGCGGTCAACCATCGATAAAACCGATTTTTTGCATTTTTCTCTCCGCCGCGACAAGAGCCATCGCAATAGCAAATCCTCCCTAACAAATTTTTGATTCCTTGCGACCGTTGGTCCTGACCACTTCTTCTCGCTACTAGGGCTTCCTGTGTGATAGTTCTTGACGTCTGGTGCAACCTCCCACTCCCCACGCGCACAACCCACTTTCTATACCCCGCTTCACCTCCACCAGAAAGTGAGAGAGGTATGTCTATAAACTCATCAGACCTTTAAAGCAGCGCAACCCAGAACAACCTCCCATTCCTGCCAACGACTTGATATCTAACAATCCCTCTAGTAATAGACTCCTCAGCTTCACCCAAACGTCCACCAGTCTCAATCCCATCCCACCCTCGAAATCCAAATGCCCGGCTCCATCGACCAAGAAAACGACCAGTCCATGATGGACGCCGCCCCGGAGCAACAGCACGAGCAGGAAGCCGTCCTCGAATTGGAAGATAAGCGCATTGTCGTCGTACGTCCCACCTCCACCTTTTCTCTCCAGCCGCTCGTACCATACAACCCAAATATCTAACAGTTCCTGTGAAGTTACCCGGAGCCACCGAAACCGCCGCATCATTCCAGTTCGATGGAGAGGGACACACCCTGGGTAATGCGCTACGATACGCGATCATGAAGAAGTGAGGATAACCCTAATCACCCATCCAATCCTGGATCCGTCCCTGGATATCTTCCTTGAACCCTCGGATCCGAGGGACTGAAGGAAATGTAAAATGGATGGGGTTCGGCTAACATGTGAAACAGCCCCCAAGTTGAATTCTGCGGTTATACCATCCCCCACCCCTCAGAGACGAAGATGAACCTGAGAATCCAGACTTATGGTACGCATTCTTCCCCCCCCCCCCCGGCCCTCGGCGCCTCTTATCCCGCCCACCCAAGGATCAGGACAAACCGCAACTGGAGAAAAACTGACAGATGATCCAGATACGACAACGGCCGTCGAAGCTCTGGAGAAGGGTCTGGATACTCTGATGGACTTGTGCGATGTCGTCACGGACAAGTTCACTGTTGCGCGCGATGAGTTCAATGCGTCCAAGGTCGATCGGATGGAGTCGTAGATCTGTCCTTTTGTTGTTTTCCTTGTAAATCTTTTGGGATTAGTTGGTCTTTCATCTTGGCGTTGTATTTAGAGAAAAGTTTCCACGATTTCGGTTGCCATAATCACCCAAACATTTTCTACATGATCGAGCTTTTTCCTGTGTATGTGTGTGTGTGTGTGTGTGTATGTGTGCATTGAGCGGTGTGTTTTCTGGGTTGGAAGGGAGATAGTACCTATTTTACTAGGAGTGCATTGGTTCGGAGTACTTGAGGTTAAGTGACTGCGCATGAATAGTATAAACTAATTGATGTGGATTGAGCTTGCTGTCTATTCTGGTCATGCGGTGTCTGGGCTGGACAACATGTGGTAATGCATGGTGCAGACAGATGGTATATAGCTTATTGGTTGACCTTCTTGGTATACGTCTTTTCTCTCACGCTTGTACTTGTAGAAGTTGACCGATACAGAGTCAAATATGTGGTAGTAGGTAACATGGCATGCATGGGAGAGCTATATTACTACCCCCTAAGCTCTGGATCTTTACGTCATGTGAAGAGCACCTCCACTGCTTACCCCGGACAAGACACACACAGACCGACCCTACACCTCGTGATACACGAGTCCATTGCTTAATCTAACAACAACACCATATTTACATAGAGCGCGAGCGCACACTCATACCCTCTACCCGGATCTATCAGTTCACGGGTCTAAGCCCAGGGTTGTTCTCATAACTAGAAGGAATAAAAAAACTTTCAATGCTGCGGGATGATTTGAAGAAAATGGGAAACATGAGATTAATTGCGGCCTTCCAAGAAGCCGGAGATGAAGTTTGGGGGGAGGCGAGCACCGGGCTCCTCCTCCGGCCGGAAGTACTTCATCACGTGCGACAGCTGCTTCCAGTAGTTGAGGGTTTCCTGTATGATGAAGACCAAGATTAGTTGGTCTGGTTACTGGTATATGTGATGCGACGTGCTGGAAGTCGTGGAGGTTTCGGTGGCTGGGTATATCGCATGGAATCGATGAGCCATTCAAGCTCTTCGACCCCAAACATCCCCAACCCACATATTCTATCGCATTGACCACATAGAGAAGACAACAACAAAAAATCCAAACTCACCTGGAACTCGGCGTGGCTCTGGTACAACAGCACGTCGATCACATTCAATTGGCTGACGTAACGGTGCTTCTCGAACTCCTGGCGAATCTTCGTCCGGATGGCGGAAACGGGCATGTCCAGGGAGTACATAGTCTGGATCTCGGGGGACTAATCGAAGACATCACATCATGTCCATAGTCAGCTCGGGGAGTCTCTCTCGGGTATGGTTTCGAGGTGAAGTTTCTCGTCTCGCGGTCCCCGCGGGCTCTTCTGCGCGCCCTGGCGAAAGAGCCCCCTCCCTCCAACCAAAGGTGACAGGGGACAACGACAACAAAAAAACCAGCAATTCCGAAATGCATCAAATATTCCAAGAGTGTCGAAGACTAACCGCTCTAAGCCATTCTCTGTAGGACCGGATGACACGACGCTTCGCCTCGGCCAGGTTGGCAGCTATACACGGGTTTTTCGAGGTCAGCCTGTGAGTTCCGGCCATTGACGTCGCGCCAATTTCTAAGGGCGCCGGACCACCGGTGGATCGGAGGGGGTGTGTGGAAGGATGGTTGTGAGGAATTGGGATGTTCACGTACAGGAACGAGTGCGCTGGGCGAGGAATGTGGGGTTGATGGTCATCTTGACAGTTGGGAATTGAGGCAATTGATGGCACAGCCTTGGACTCCGAGGTTTGGCGAAGAGTTAGAGAAGAGTGGGTAAGTTTCTCTGTTCTGCTCGGGACGGACGCCTTGGGAGTTTAGCGTTGACGGGATTGGGAGGAGATCGAATGGGGGTCTGGTCTGGAGGTTGCGGCCCTTCCCCCACCTCACCGCCTGCCTCTTCAAAAATTATTCTTTTTTTGGGGGGGAGCGCAAAGCTTGGGGGACAGAGGGTATTGTTTTCTGATCTTAATTCATTTGGATTGTGTTAGAATTCTCCAAATTCCGATCGTTTGTGTCTGGGTTAAAGAGATATACGCAGGTGGTTCCCAGGAATCTGTCTCTCTATTGACTTTGTGGACTTAGAAGTTCTCATCGCCCGCATTTTTTTTCTTCGAATTTTCAACTCTTCAGCATACCCACCCGCTTCTCATCTTTTTCTTCTACCTCCTAAAACAAGAACAAGACCACAAGATGGCCCCGACAAAGTCCTCGGCCAAGGGCAAGGGCCCTTCGTCGTCCAAGGGAGACGCCAAGAGCAAGCCTCTCTCGTCCGCGACAAAAGTGAGCAAGAAGAACGTCAAGCGCCCGCCGCCCAAGGAAGTCAAGTCGAAAGCGCGCACGGAATCCAGCCTGCTGAAGAAGACGAAGAAGAGGGAATACAGTGAGAAGGAACTGGACCTGCCTCAGTTGAACATGATCACGCCCGTGGGTGTGGTGAAGCCCAAGGGCAAGAAGAAGGGCAAAACTTTCGTGGACGATGCGGTATGTGATTGCTAACCACATATGGAGATTTGTGATGGGTGGGGGCTTGGGCTGGGACCTTTTGCTGATCATATTTGCTTTCTGCAGGAGGGAATGATGACGATTCTTGCCATGGTCAATGCCGACAGGGAGGGTCAGATTGAGTCGAAGCTGATGAAGGCCCGTCAATTGGAGGAGATCCGTGAGGCGAAGAGGAAGGAGGCTGAGGCCAGGCACGCGGAGAAAAAGAACAAGCTGGTACGTATCTTGCAAATCATTCCAATGTGTGTTTGTTTTTGGAAGTCACTGACAAAGGATGCGGGGAACAGGAAGAGGTAAAACAATCGATTCGCAATAAGAAGCACAAGGGCGGCCCTAAAGCCGACAAAGCGGACTCCGTACCCGACAAGCCATCCAAATCGAAGGGCAAGAGAAAGAGCGTCTCATTTGCTTGATTTTGTTTCATTTTGTATAAAAGTAATGCTGTCTATATCAGGTCTATGTATCTAGATGGGTCTCTGGCGTTTTAACGGTCTATATCCTGCCAAAACAATTGCATGCATTTCATGATGAACAATTCCCCAGCTTCTGAAGTATGCGACGCTCCAGATCCGCTAGAAGTACTCGCACATGATGCGTCTCTAGGGTGAAGAGGGTACGATCTTGATATCCAGCTTGCGCCGCACAGGGCCGAAAAGCGGCTTGGGCGTCTTATCGCTGTCTTGCGCAGGTCGCGCAATGTAAGGCGGGAGGCGATCGGGGTGCTCAACCTTGCCTGGAATGGTGTGATCCACTTCCTTGGCCATGAGGTTAAGGAAATTGGAAACCTTTAATAGTCAATAGGCCGTAACAACAAAAGGCAAGGCGAACAACGTACCGGTTTGACAAACCACCTGTCACCACCAAACTCAAACCAGCCGAGATGGCCTCCCCAGGAGGTGGTCGCCATGACACCATACGGGGTTCTGACGATTTCTCCATATGGCAGAGCCTTTGCGCAAGCAATCTACTCGGCCGTCAGACATCAAAGCGGTTCGAAAGTTAAGGGTGCTGCTGCTTACCGGGTCATCTTCGGCCTGGATTACGAAGAAAGGAATCTTGATGCCAAGCATAGAGTCGATGGAAGAGGCATCACGATAGTAAGCACCCTCCGTAGGGTAGCCCCATGCAGGGCATTGCAGCGCTCTAAAAGTATGGCGTCAGCACTTAATGCAAGTCTGCACAGGACAGTCCATTACCGGTCGAATTCGTGCAAATAAGTGACGTTCCTGATTTCTTCGACGTTGACCAGTGGATTTAGCGCGACCGACTCCACATGCCTGGCATCGTTAGTTAGTATGATAGCTAACAGACGAGCTGAGGTCTTATCACATACTGCTCGAAAAGCTTCTTCATGCTCGATCCCATAACCTTACTGTATACCTGAAGTCCCAGCCAGCTGCTCTTCAAGTATTCCGAGCTGACCTCCAAATTCCAGGGGCTAGCACAAAGCACCGCTGCTTTCAACTGGCACGCATCCCCCTCTTCGCCCAGGTACTATAACCGATGCATTAGTCGCTGATCCCAGATAAAGCACGTGCTCAGAACTCACGTTAGTGAGGATGTTTGCGCCCAAGGAAAAGCCGACTCCGAAAAGGGGCCGATTCGGGAACGTCTTCCGTAGCCATTTGACAGCCTGACGGACATCCCACGTGGCGCGGGCATTGTAGAGTATATTGGTGGTGATCTTGGTTTGCGAACAGCCCCGGGAATTGATAACGCACGCTTCCCACGATTTATCCTGGATCAGAGGCGCAACCACATGGCGCAGGTATACCTCATGTGATCCGCCGCTCAGGCCGTGCAGAACAACCAGCATAGGCTTGGTATCGTCCGATGGAAGCGCCGTGAATTCCTCTTCGGTAAAGAATGAGGTCCTCTCCGGTAGTCCCTCAGGCAGAGTATACTTTCTCTCTGGGTCAGAGGTCTGGTCATTCTTGGACGGCTCGTAGGGATCTACGACGAAATCCACGGCAAAATGCCCATCGAACATCTGGTTGTCCGCCTCGAACATCCATCTCTTGTAGTACACCGGAACGCTATCATACTTGACTGCAGTCCAAGCGGTCTGAAGGTGACCATTGAAGAGGAATGGATTGAGATCACAGGTTGCCGGTGTGGCTGTGCGACAGAGATCTGCCAGCGCTACCTGTTCCTTGGCACCAGACTTGCCATTTTTCCGGGTCAAGATGAGGTTATTGTCTTTGGCGCTGTAGAAGGAGACCCGACCACGTGGGCGAGCCCAGGAAAATAAGCCCATGGCTAGCAGACCCGAGAAAAGAAGAGGGATAGATAATGTGCTCAGGACGCTAATGGGAGAGATGTCAACAGGCGACATGACGGTAGAAGGGGCTAGACTCCGAGGCAGCGGCGAAACATGCGAAATGTAAACTGTAAACCAAGGGGAAGGGGAAGTTGTTCGTTTATCCAAGCCTGAACGATCGCTCTAAACACTGGTTCTAGAATTTCGATAACAAGAGAACTTGATATGATTTTGATTGCAAATCCTGTCCACTTGATAAATAACAGAGTCTTCTCCGAGTGAGGAAGTAGACTTTGCATTCCAGGCTGTCGTCACCTCACATGAATTTCTTCTTTTTCTTCAAGAGCCTCGGCTTGATTGCCAAAAGGGGCAACCTCACTAATCAATCATCTTATCAGTGGCCTTATCGTGCCGATCAGTCAGCTCGGTTGCTGACTCAGTGTGTCTAACCTGCTATAGTTAGTCAGTTTTAGTGGAGATCATGTGGAAAAGCAGGAAGACGTCATTTGGACAATATGCCCCCCCATCGGCTCTTCTACTCTCAGTCGCATTGCTTATCACTGCTTTTCTGTCATCCCCCCATCCCCCCATTCCCTGTGGGCTGTGCTACAATGAGCTGCTGTCCTGCTTCTCCTATTTTCAGAGATACAGCAGCATTCTCACAGGCAGGGTAAGGGTTTGAGGTGGTTTGGCACTTTTAAGCTTCTCGATCCGGTAAGCCAGCCCCGGATGCGGAAGTTTAGTATAGAGTTCGGTGGAATAGCATCATAGACTCTCCGCGCCTGGTCGCAGTTGGGTGGCTTTCCCACTCAGAAATCTACCATGATTTGGTTTCGGAACACCCCTCTGGTTCGATGCGGCCTTGGGTAGAGCTGTCCTCTTCCCCCTGCGCCGACACAGGATCTTGTCGCATGGAAGCTTGATTGTTTCTTCCACTGTGACCCTGGCGCGTGCTCCGTTTGCGTGCGAATCGACAGCCTTGCGTGTGAACTACTTCAAGGTCAAGAGGCCCTCCTTCTTGTGTCTCTCTCTGGTTTCGATTCCTTTCGTCATGGGGTCCGCTTGATACTATATCTTTTACTTCCAGTACATCATGATGCCCGTGAGCCAGCAGAAAACAGGCTCGCTCTTTCTTCACCGATGAGCTTTTGTAGGATTTCGACAGAGAATCAAACCAGAAGAAATAAGCGCCTCAGCTGGGAACCATTCAACAAATCATTCCTGGCCGCGGCAACCCATGATTTAGGGCCCAGTGTCCCGCTCGATATGGCATATAGCTTACGTCGCGCTGCCGAAAAAGTGAAGATCATCGCCAAAATGAAACGGTGGACGCGGAGTCAAACCGCAGGAAAGGGTAGGGGTTTCGATTCTAGCGGGCGATGCTTCCTTCTCGAACTACCAACCGAACTACTATTGGCGATCATTTCCCATCTATCGGTAATACCCGAGGCTTGCCTAGCGCTGACATGCAAGCGACTCTACTCAATATCCGGGGCGATCCTGGGAGCCAAAGCTCTCCACTTCAATCGCGACTTCGCACCACTTTTTCACCACTACCGGAATGGTCACAATTTCGTCACCCCGCGGTGGCAGTTCATCAATCTGCTGGAAGACGGCCGCTGGCGGGCCTGCTCGAAATGCTTGAAACTACATCTACGAAGCTCGTTCCCTCCTCGCGAGCTGAAACGGAAGTCCGATGAGCGAGCATGCAACTTGGGTAACTCTGCGGGCATCGTGGATTTATGCCCATGCAAGAAGCTCACCTTCCAGGACAAGACGAATCTCGTACAGCTTCTGAAGACCCGACAGAGATCAGTGGACGCCCTTACCCTGCAGTTCGGGAGCGGCATTCAGCAGCAGCGCTTTTGCTGGCACTCCTGCAAGGAAAATTATGGATCCACGCAGCTTGAGATTGCGATCTATCCCGAGCTGGACCAAGACGACTTGTTGAGGATACATACAGAGTATCATATGACAACAGGGACTGGCCAGCTTGGCAGAGAAGAACACATTACACCTCGCTTTGGATGTGCTCACCGATCAGTCGACTTGTGGCTATCCAGTGTCTGTCAGACCACCATCTGTCGTCTCTATGACAGCCACTGTGCCTCGTGCAAGCGGATATCAGTCTGCAACACATGCAACGCCTCTTTGAGGTGTCCTCGCAAACAGCCCTGTCGGATAGATGAGGCGACGGACAAAGCCACCTACCATTTCTGGACCGAAAGGTGCCTTGGAGGCACAAGTTCGGTTCCCGATCAGGCATGGGCTTCCCAGCGAATACACCCCGCGGAGAATCTGTTTGATGCTACCAATTGCAGTGAGATGTGTCCTTGGACTATTCGAGAACATCCTCCTCTGGAAGAAGCCCCGACTTTGGGGATGAACATACTTGAGCCTGCGATGCAAGACCAGTCGCTCAACCAATTATACTCTTCAATCAACATGATATAGAAATTTGGCGAATGCGCTCCCTAGAATGAATGGCGCTGGGCGTGGTTCGGGGGTATATTTGAATATGTCCACAGTCAATCCTGTGTGGTGTTGTGGTTTTTTTATTTCATTTTTTTTTTTTTTTCCAAAGGGTTGCGTGAGTTGGGCTTGGGTAGGAGGAGTAGGGCTGCTATACTTACTATATATCTTCCTTTGGGCTCTATGCAAACTTGTCCGCAGTTATATGTTCATGTAAACAGCCGAAAATGAATTGTCAGTATTGATGAACTTAGTACATCTGTAGAGCAGAGAATGTTTTATAGTTATAGGAATACTGGGACTAAATTCCCAAGGGGTCACGGCATCCCTCCCTCACCTGACCAGCCTGACTGATCGGACCGCGTGGGGAGGTTTCTCCGAACCCGACGCGGAAACGGAAATGGCCGCGCGATTGTTCAAGAAGACCAGGACCGCAAGCAGTGACCGCGCAAAAAGAATCCCAACTTCCAGTGCCCCTCAGCACAGCCTACTTACAATCGGGATTAGCAGAGCGCAGTGGATAAATGAGCATCTTCTGCGTCCTGGGGCGATGAGCTACCCACCACCCCACAACGGCCAATATCCTTCGCAATACATGCAACACCCCCCCAATCTCCCGCTCCACCACCAGCAGACCATCCACCCGCAGCAGCTCCTTTACGATAACAATGTCAACACGACTGCTTCGCCATATCAATATGGCAAACAGATTGTCTACCCTCAGGTCATGATCCCGGCCTATTCTACCTACACTCAACCCTACTCTCCGCAGCAACCACAGCAGCAGCAACCACAGCAACAGTCACAGCAGCAGCAACCTCCCCAACAGCAGCAGCAACCTCCCCAACAGCAGCAGCAACCACAATATGTGAATCCCTCCGAGCTGTTCCAACCGCCCCCTCTGCCGGCTACCTCACCTCCTCGATTCTCACACACTTCGTCCCAGTACAACGCGACACCTGCAGTCACTGCCACTGACAGCATACATTCCCCTATACCTTCCATATCGACCCCTGCTCAGCCTGCCTACTATGCCGATCCAAGCCCCGACCTAGGGAATCAGGCCTCCTACAACAAGAATGCCCAAGCCACGTCGAATCCGGCAGCGGTCTCAGCACCATCCGTGTCAGCACCCTCTGTGTCGGTACCACCCGTATCAGCACCACCTGTTCCAGCATCACCTGTGATCGCCGCGCCCGTTGCTGCTACCCCCATCGCTGCTAAAGTGGCTGCGACTAAGTCCGTGTCTGCAACCCCATCGGCTCCATCCCCAAAGCCCGTCCAGGTGCTCATTCCCGCACCTTCACCAGATGTGCAGCAGAAGCTGCAGCGACAGTCCTCCAAAAATCCCACCCTCAAACAAACACCGCAGCAGCCGATGAAATCCTCCACACAGAAATCGACCAAGACCCCCGACTACCAGCTGTTGCTGTTGGCTATGGCGGATGAGTATCTCGACGCGGCGCACAGCCATGGGACCATGGTGGCCTTGCTAAGACGGGAGATGGACATGGAAGAGTACTATAAACTGGTGGCAACAGGTCTCGGATGCTTAGAGGCGGTATTGAAGGTACGAGAGATAGCTTGGGTCATACTTGTTCTCTATGGTCGTTAACCTGATTTAGAACTGGAGACTTCAACCTCGAGTCGAGGCTCTTGTGCGGTTGCGCTATGCGCGGATTCTGTTCGAGGAAACAGACAATGATCTCGAGGCTGAGACAGCTTTGAGCAAAGGCGTATGTATTAATTCTCTGTCCCCACTTCTTTAGTGCCATGGCTAAGGTCTGTTCCAGATTGATTTGTGTGAGCGCGTAGGTAAATCCGAGCAGATGATGAATGATTCAAGCTTACACCGGACTAGAACCGCATGTTAGACCTGAAGTATAGTATGCAGCATCTCTTGGCTCGGATGCTACACAAGACGAACCCGAAGGCCTCGATGAAAGCCGTCGATGGCATGATACAAGATGTCGAAGCGTGAGTTTCTCAAATCGCGAACGTGAGGGATTCTTACTAACATCAGCAGTTATCGCCATTCGGCCTGGGAATATGCCTTTCGCTTCCTTCGCGCATCGCTCTCACTCTCTTCTCACGCCCATCAAGATTCTGTCTCAGCACTACAACACCTCCATAAAATAGCCAGCATGGCCCATCGCAATGGTGACAAGGCCGTTTCAGCTGTGTCTGCTATAATAGAAGCCCTCGCACATTTGCAGCAAGGCACCGGGTCCGACGCGATCGAGCAGGCTCAACGCGCAGTGGCGGCAGCACGAAGCCATCAGTTGAACGATGATCTTCGTCACATTCCGCAGCTGACGACGCTGATCCAGATTGTCGACATATGCTGTAGTCTTTTGGACTACGACGTCAACCAATCGTCTCAGAAGCTGAAAGTCATGCAAGACATGATGGACCAGCGATTGAATGACTCAAACTGGCGCGATGACGGGTCCTTTTCCATCCCTCTGAGTGGCAAGTCGGCTGGTCCTTCTTCCATTGACACCGGAGATATTCTCCAGGTACAGAGCGGCACACTATTGTTGAGCTTCAATTGGCTCCCGCAGCACGACCTGTATGCACTCTGCTATTTCCTCAGCTCCATCACTCTCAGCTGCAAAAACTCCTATGACGGACGCAAAGCCGAGAAGTTCCTTCAAGAGGGCATACGCATGGTAAAAGGTTAGTCGGCTGCGATTTGTGGTTCTCTTTCTTTCTCTTGACCTCACACTGACCCGGCTGCCTGCAGGAAGTTTCAAAGCGCCACAAGAGATTACTGAGTCCGTGGTAAATGCAAACAGACGCGTCGAATGGCGCCGAACCCTCTACTGCAGTCTCCTCGTCCAACAAGTCTTTCTCGCCTGCGGTCGCACCGACTGGGATCTGGCCACGAAAACGTTACACGAATTGCGACAAGAAGCCCTAGGTCTCGGTGGCCAGCTTCCTGAGACCATCAAATGCATGATGGACTACGCGAGCGGCGCCATCGCCCAAGCGACAGGCGATCTGGATGCAGCCCTCCGGGCGTTCCAGTCCACAACCCTCTCTCTGCACTCCTCGTCCGCCACCACCAGCAAAGGCGCGCGCAACGACCCCCGCCGGGACCTTGCGATACTATCCGCGCTAAACACCGTCCTCATCCTCAGTGAACCATCTCATCCGTCCCATCACCAACTCCCCGCCATCCTAGCCACCGTCGAACCTTTTTGTACATCTAGCCCCAGTAAATACATCCAAGCCGCCTATTACCTCGTCTGCGCCACCGTGCAGACCGAATCAACCATCCAAACCAAACAACACCTTCAACAAGCCCTACAATCGGCCACAGCCATCAGCAACAGCCAGATTACCTGCATGACCCTCACTTTCATGAGCTGGAAATACTTCCGCGGCGTCGTCGGCGAGCAGGCCGAGAAAAGCGCCCGGGCCGGTCGCGCCATGGCCCGAAAGGCTAACGACCGCCTTTGGGTCAGCGTCACCGACGAAATGCTCGCGGAAACGCTGGAGCGGCAAGGCAAGAACGAAGAAGCCTTGGGAGTGAGAGAGGAAGGCCATCGGGTGATGAACGGCTTACCGACGGCCCTAAGGCGGGCTGTCTAATGGAGGTTAGGTCTGGTTATTTGTCAAAGAGAGAGAGAGAGAGAGAGAGAGAGAGAGAGCGCGCGCGTGTGTGTGTGTGATGTCTCATTGTATTGTCCTGATATAGAGCGTCTTATGTCCTTTCTCCTTTTCTAGGGGTTGGCTTGGGTTGGGGTTTTCTGACTGGGTGGGTTATCTTGCTACTCCATCTTCTACGATCGCCCATATTTGGCGTGTATGCTCTCATAGTATTATTATTTGCGACAAGATAGAGCCCGTAGCCCCCCAATTGGGCTCACTTTCATCAACTGATACCACTCTGGTTCTCTGTGTGCGCGGGTGTTGAGATGTCATTTCCTTTTGTTTGCGATACCGTTTGATGGATCACGCGTGCATGGTCATATACTAGTAATTCATCACTGGGGAATAAACCTCCTAAAAGTCACAATTCGAATCACGCCTACTTCCCATACGGGTATTGAATAATTCTATACCCTCGGTGACAACAGACAGGCAAAGTAGATGGCTAAAGAATGCACCGCAACCCTAGGACTAACCTACTGCCCCTGACCAGCCTGTCACTAGCTGAGAATGAAGCATGTTCGACAAACGGCAGTGATTAAACAGATTAGGTTGGATATGCTTCGTTGTATTAAGATACACATGCATCATGCACATGCACATGCGCAAGACGCGCACGAGTACGATCCACATGTATGGGGTCCAGACATGCCCAGTAGTGCATAGAGCATCAGGCCGTCTAGAGCTGCCTGACAGCTGGCCAGAGAAGGAGGCACCGATCACCGCCGACAGACAAACGAGGAACAACATACAAAAAAAAAAAAACGAAACACCATAGAAACACACCCGCTATACCAGGTCGTCGTCGTCGTCGCGTGTCGATGGCTGACTTGGATTATCAGATTGATCGATAGATAGAGAGATGGGGAAAAAATTGACATTTTGTAACTCCGTTCACCTTGAATTTTCTCCGTACGCCTGCGCGCAAGAAGCCCTATACACCCAGCTGAGTAAGGAAAGGAAAAGCGATGACGCAAAACAACATAATCCGGAACCCCCTGAGAGTTTTGATAGAACAGAAGGTATGCAAGTCGAGTCTCGGGAACAAAGAGAACGGTAGGTGGAATCTGAGGAGAAAAGTGAGATCTTCGAGCCGGGAAGATCCCGCATGCGAAGGTTGAGTGGGTGAAGTTTGGAGGGGTGGTGAGTGAGAGGTCGAGATTTCGAATTAAATAAAGACAGTTTCCGCTTTTGATGTGTTCCACGAGAGCCCGCTACCTTTAGCTCGACTGCTGCTTCATTCTGTTCCGATAATCTCAGGCGGTCCTTGGAACGGGTTATAAGCTCTAACCAATCCTTGTCCGTCAAATAAGATAGAATGGCAAGAGACGACATCAATGAAATGAGATCGGATGTTGTTTTTTTCTATTATTTCAAGCGTGTTGAAAAAGAGAACCCCGTCTAACCCAGACCACCCCAGACACCCCGGATGCGTCGAGCAAGCTGGATATCCTTTTGCATGATGGTCACGCGCTTGGCATGAATGGCACAGAGATTGGTGTCCTCGAAAAGATGGACCAGGAACGCCTCGGCGGCTTCCTGGAGGGCCAAGATCGCATGCGATTGCCAGCGCAGCTCGGAGCCGACTTCAGCGGGGAGAAGATCCAAGGCAACCTCGCGGACCAGTCGCGCGAATGGCAGCTTTCGGATGAGCAGGTCGAATGAGCGTTGGTAATGGCGGATCTCCTTCAGGGCAACCGTTCCAGGTTTGTACCGGCGACGACGACCTGTGGGGGTGGGATCGCCCGCTATAGGATCCTGTCAGATGCTTGTTTTGGAGACGGTCGAGGAGGAGGGCAAACATACGTTCAACATTGGATGTCCTGGGCGCTTTAGCCGGTCGCTTGCCTCTGGTGACACCCGCAGGTTTACGCCCGCGAGCGGCGGGGGTTGTGGTCGTCGTAGCTGGGGCAGTTGACGGGCCGGCAGCAGCGGCGGCACCATCATCAGTAGCAGCAGCAGTAGTGGCGGCGGCGGCGGCGGCGGCGGCCGTTGATTTCCGTGGCCCAGCAATTGACTTGCGACCGCGCCCTGTCTTAGGCGGCATGTTGAAATCTGTGTTTATTCGGTTTACGCGGGGGTGAAGAACAAAGTGGTCAATGTGAGGGAATTGGCATAAGTCCCTCCTGCTGCAGCTTGCAGATGGTCAGCCACTTGGGTATGGCCGTGAGTCTCCGGGTGGGATCGAGTCTTCTTGTGCGAGTGCAAGTGAGAGAGGCGTGGAAGGGGAGGCAAGTCTCGAGAGCCAAGAATGTTGTTGTTATTGTTGTTGTTGCACCGTTTGTCTTTGTTTTTTTTTTAGCTTTGGTCCGTCACGAACCGCCGGGACAGCCTTGCTTGGTAGACTCTGCAGTCTTTTGTTGCAATTCTAAGTTGGTTTGGGGATGAAAGTGCTCAGAAAAGTGGTAAACGGTGGTTAAGTTACTGTAAGTACGGACATAAAGTGCATGCAATCGGATGAAGATGGGATTTGGAGATCCCAGCCACCTGCATTATTTCCATGAGTGACGCGTGGGGGACCGCGTTTCCGCGTTTCCGCGTTTCCGTCTCGGCTTCAAGCGCGCGCGTGTCAGTTTGCATAGCTTACTAAGTAGCTGTGATCTGGCCTCAGGCAAAAAGGCCAGCTAGCTGGAAGCTCTTTCTCTGTCTTTCCGCCAGTAAGTACCTTAACTTATCAGCACACTCAGCACAGCACTGCTCCCAATCTTATCAGTTGTCAAGTTGCCTACTGTGTACTCCGTACATCACCATCGATCCCATCCCATTCCTTTACTTTCTCTTCCCAACCCATCCCGTGCCAATTCCTTCTCCAATCAATTGCTACCCTTATCTTACCTACATTACTTAGAGAAGAGATAGAACATCTCAGTCTCGCTCATCCTTTCCGCATCTGCACCTTTAATACTAACATACTCCACCCCAAAAACACAATGGCCGCCATCTGGGGTAACGGCGGGCAGGCTGGCCAATTCCCGCTTGAACAATGGTTCTATGAAATGCCTCCCGTGACACGCTGGTGGACAGCGGCCACCGTCGTCACTTCGGTATTGGTTCAGTGCCATGTCCTTACTCCCTTTCAGCTATTCTACAGCTTTCGCGCCGTATATGTAAAATCTCAGGTATGTTGCGCGCAGTCCGGAGCAAAGGCAGGCGCCCGCTGCCTGTCCTTTAGTGATAGTGACAGTGACGACACTCAAGCTAACCGTGATGCGCAGTACTGGCGCTTACTGACCACTTTCCTCTACTTTGGACCTTTGAACCTCGATCTACTGTTCCATGTCTTCTTCTTGCAGCGGTACTCGCGCCTCCTAGAAGAATCGTCAGGTCGGTCGCCCGCTCATTTCTCTTGGCTGTTGTTCTACGCCATGGCCTCTCTTCTTCTGCTTTCGCCATTTCTCTCGCTGCCTTTCTTGGGAAGCGCCCTCTCATCGAGTCTTGTTTACATCTGGAGCCGTCGCAACCCGGACACTCGTCTGAGCTTCCTCGGGATGTTGGTGTTCTCGGCGCCCTATCTCCCCTGGGTGCTGATGGCGTTCAGCCTGGTCGTCCACGGGATTGTGCCCAAGGACGAAATCTGCGGTGTCGTGGTCGGGCATGTCTGGTACTTCTTTAATGATGTCTACCCATCGCTGCATGGCGGTCATCGGCCTTTCGATCCCCCAGCCTGGTGGGTACGTCTGTTTGAGCCCGCGACTGGCGATGGGAATGGTGGTCTCGCTGCCACTGCCGCCACCGCACCTGAAATCCGATGAGCGACTGTCGAAGGCTGAGACTTGCAAGTGGAATGCATGCTGGGAAAATCGCAGACTGAGACACTATCACCTTTGAAGCACACGTGCCTCTTTCCAGCCAGGAATTCCTCGATTGAAGACCGCGATGTGCAGGGGGCATGCGCACTTGAAAGTACGAATACAAATAACATCTCGATAACGGCAGCATCTCTGCATGTTGGGTCGCTCTCTCAGATGCGTCGGGAGGTCATTTGATATGGTATGGTGATGGGGTGCAAGGGCTGTTTGCGCTACCATGGCGTTCTTGTTCGACTAGCCGGAGGTGCTATGCAGCCTGTCGCATTGCCGATGTGTCGCACGTGGGCGCGAGCATCAAACTCATTTGCTGGCTAGGTCGAGCGATAGATGTGGTCTTTTAAAGGGGGAATGAAAGTCTCGAGCCGAAGATGCCCGGTCGATACCCGTGACCTAGGCATCTGTCGGAGGACTTTGTGACATTGTTTCTTTTGCACGTTGAGCTCTTTAGCGAGTTACATTGGATATACCCCTGTTGTAATGCAAACATTGATCACGTTGTGATATGGTTCCGGAAAGAAGAGAACTCAAATAGTTCCTCCAGCGAATGAGAAGGGTGGGGGGGGGGGGGAGGGGAGAAGAATAACTGATACTATGTGCCTTAGACTGCATGTCAGGGTACTGAACGGCTGGCTGGCCTGCCCACGTGTACTGTAGATCCCCAATGCTGGGGTAGAAAATCTCCGCATGATCAGGGAGGAGCCTAAGCGGTGGTGGGCTCAATTGCCGCCGACGACATGCTATGTCCTATGTACTATGTAATCAAGCCAGTCGACTCTGGCCTTGCGCTTGGATCTCTCGCCTATCGCATCTCCATCCATGTGCCACCACACTGGCCGTCTCTTACACAATGGATCTTTCATGAGAAATCGGTCAGGGTTCCCAGCTTAGCCAGAGCCTTCTTCCTTGGCCCACGTAGTGATCATCATTCGCTAGACTTGTTGATCACCAACCACCTCGCATTGGTTGGTCCATCCCTACGACATAACATCAAAATTTCATAAGCGGCGTCCGGGTTTCCCACGGCGACAACCGGGGTGGGTGTCGATGATGCTATTGTCATTTTGTGGCCAGACACGGGATGCGGGGTTGTTGGGAGAGACCGACGACGTAAATCCTGTACTGTATAACTACGAACAACTACAATGTAGAGAGTCCCTTTTCCTGCCTCAGACAGAGAGATTGATTATGCAGAGGTAAGAATTGAGTAGACATGTACGGAGTACAGTACATTAGGAAGGAGGATTATCGGGAGATTAGACTGCGATGTGCGAGGTCCCGAATCTGCTCGTACAGTAGGAGAATTGATCGTCGCTGCTCCTTGAATTGAGGTGCAACGGTGCAAGGGGCAGGGTCCAGGGAGGGGAACTTCGGTGTACGCCGGGAGTATCTATCCGTCTCCCACAAAGAGGCTAAGTTAAGGGGGGGGATGTTTCATTTCTGTTGCATGTGAGGCCAAGATTTCGAATGTCGGGGGCGAGGTCTGGATCGTTGTCCATGTGTACAGTATTTCTGTTTCCTCAACACCTTGGCATTAACTATTGCTGCCCAAGGCAGTGTACGAGTACGAAGGTACAGTCTGGGACACAAATGCGGTTGGCAAAAATCCACCGCCCGGCGACGAGCGATCGGAGAAATTGTCCTTGGAAGTTGGAAGGAAAAGGTGAAACAACTCCCCCGGTAATAGCTGGTCTAGCTCAACATCCACCACGGCACCATCTGCTTGTCCACGCGTCTGACAGTCTAATCGGCGAGTAGGACGAAAGGATCTGACTTAAAGCATGGAACCTTGACAAGCCGTGGGTCGACGGGGAAAGCCATTGAAGGAAGAGTGGACCGGGCGATTCCTTTTGGTTTTCTCGGTGTTTAGAAATGGTTTTGTCGAGGGTCGTCTAGCAGGAGAGCCGAGGTTGGTGCAAATCTGGGGATAACTTTTTTCTTTTTTGGCTCTTCACTAGTAAATTTTGTCCCCCTCTAGTGGCAAAATAATCAGGTGTCACTATCTTCGAGAGGTCGGGTGGAGGGTCAGCTGCTCACACGGATACATACATCCTCTGTACTCGGTAGCTTTGATGCTCATCCGACTCGACTCGACTCGACTCAGCTCGACTAATTAAACTCTCGAATTGATAAGTTATCCCAAATCTCCATCTGTCAAATCTCACTCACAGGTTTGTGGAGCCCGGAAGAAGCAGTCACTAGTCGAGGTCCCACCCATTCCAGAATCCAGAGAGTCAGTCGGTCGGCGAGTCGGCGGGAAAGTCGCCCGGTCGCCGGGAATCGTACTCGTAAATGCATACCCGTTCCGACGGAGTTTGGTTCGGTGGTTGGCTGGCCTTGGAATACTCAACGAGGCTCAGCCTGTGATGAACAGTCGTGCACAGAGACGATGATGTAGTGTCACACACTCGTTGTGGCTGGGAATCCTGGAACCTATTCTACTACGTACTGTGGCAAGCAGCCGTCGACCTTGGAATTGGCTGGCCTGGTTTTTCTTCTGCCTAGAGGGGTCCTGTTGTTTGTTCATGTTGTTGGTTATGCCCCGCTTCTTATCTTCGATTCCTCTCACTTTTTCGCGATAAATGTCACCATGTGATAGGATCCGTGCTAGTGCACTGTCTTCCATGTCGAGGATCTTGTCGTCACAAGGTGCTTGCCGCACGCACTGGCACTGACAGAGGTCGTAAAAAGTGAGGTCGCCTACACTTGCATGAATACAGTATGAGCTACCCGCCAATAGTATCAGAAAGGTAAACTGGTTCTATCTGTCGGCTTCTTTATGCAGCAGACCTGCATGCGCAGGCCGGGCATTGGGGTGTTTTACCTCCGTTCCAAACTTAGATCCTTGGAAGCATGCTCCGGGGCAATGAGCATTGAGAGACCCGAGATCAACTGCATCCCGCATGCTGACCTGACACACGCAGCTTTTGAACTGAAATCTGCCAAGTAAGGAACTTCGTCAGGGATTGAGAAGTTAAGACAGTAGCTTAACTTAAGACCACGGTCTTAGTCAGCGGGGAATTCACTTGGCTGGTTAGTTACTCGAATGCGGTCGTAAAAATAATGATCAGAATTGAGATCGATTCATCAATAGACTAGTAGGTTAGGGCTTTCTCAATCTGTACCAACTATTGCTCACCTAAACTCTCCGACTTGCATGTACAAGGCTACGTACAGACATGATCAGATCATTGGATTTCCTCCCCAACAATAATTCAACAATCGACGCCCGAGCAGGGGATGTCATAGTATCCCGCTAATATCACCTCCTAGTGTCAATCATGATTTCACAAGGCTCTACTACTAACTAACCTCTGGATGCAATCTCAATTGTTATTGACCTTACTACTCATGTAATTGTCTACCGTACCAGAATTGAAGTTTTTCTCCCCCCGGGTGGTTGCCAACGCCGCGGTGGGATATCATTTGGCCGAGCCGTGATGGCTGTGCTTTTGGGGCCTATTTCCGCGGCACCAATCAAAGAGTGGATATCTGGCACCACGCTTTCCCACCACAGCGAGGCTGGAAATGATTAGCGCACTCGACTAAACTCTCGAACGTTATTCAACGTGTTGACTCTTGAGCCTTGAGGCGGTGGGCGGTAAGAATGAGCGAGTTTCTTCGAGGACCTGTACAGCCACCTGCCAAGTGGCAACGCACCTTGTTCGCCTCAAGGAATGGGCCTGACTGCCAGTGCTTGGTCATTGGTGGAGTTGACACTTGATGGACAACCGTAATGTCAGTAGACAGTGCAATGATGTACGGAGTAGGCGATGATGTATGTATGTACTCCGTGCAAGCAGCCCAAGCAGCAAAGCAGCAGCAGACGGGATTCAGCATTGCCCCGAGGACCCAGACAGAGGAGAAGAGGAACCACTAGACAAACTAACTTCCCACTAAACGAGTACGGTTCCTAGCCTAAGTACCGTCTAGTACTAGTACCACAGACTAAAGTTGCCTCTCAAGTCTAATCCCAAACTAGTAGAGGAGGAGACCGACCTCACTGAAAATGACCTAGTGGCGGAGGCTTAGCACTGGCAGTAACGCAAACCTTTCCCCATACAACAGGCGGTGGAAAATGGAAAAAAAGGATTCATGATGGGTCCAGGATCCACTTTCCACTTCTCTCAGTCTCCCAGTCTCTTCCTTTCCCCCACTGTTAGCCCCCCTTCCCTTCCATCTCCCCTCTTCCTCCCCTTTCACACACCCATTTCATCCCCCCCTTCTCCAGTAAGACCCAGTAAAACCATGGGCCGTTGGTGACGCTTCGCGCGGTGTCTCTCTCTCTTCCGCTCGCTTTCTCCGTCTTCTCCTCAACAACCTCCGTGTCTCTTCCCCTTCTCTCCCCCCCCTCCCCCCAAAAGGATCCCCTTCTCTCTTAACTAGTCAATCCGTTGTCTTTTTTTCCGCCACACTCTCTACCTTAAATATTATTTCTTACTGCTTTGTTGCTAAGGCACCGTTCGTTCCTTTGGCTCGCCTAGCTTTCTTTTTACTCTCTGCCTATCACATAGTCCTTCTTTTTGTCCCAGTCGATGGACCAGTAAATTACGCACTCCTTTCCTATTATTTGTCCACCTGGTTAAATCGATCCCCTCTCTCCATACCTATTCAATCAATTCTCTTTCTTGCCTCCTCTTTTCGTCACTTTTTCCCCCAAATAAATTTATCCACCCCCCACGCTCCCCAATCCCAGCGTCTTGACTGGGGGCTTGGTTCACTACGGGAACCTAATAATAATCACCACTTTATCTATCACCACCTGCCTTCCCCGTGGTTACTGCTCGATTCTCTTTCCTTTCTTCACTCTTACTACTACTACCACCACGCCAGTCCTTGCCTTGTTTAGTTATCTGTGCGAGCTGTGATCCTTTAGACCATCAGACCGGTCTCCATTTAGGGTAACTCAAAAAGGAAAAAGGGGAAACGTTACCAGGAAGTCTCACGGCCGTCATTCCTTAATTCGACCTCCCTTCAAACTCAACGTTTTTTCCTCTCCTCCATTGCCATTGCATTGCATCGCATCACAATTTCTCGACCTGACCCTCGACGTCCCATGTTGTCTGGCTTTCAAGGACAATAAGGTTTTTCGTCTATCGTCCACCCTGCATTGCTTTTTCGCCGCTGTGTTTATATTGCGGGGAAATCTGGAAGTGTTGTGGTTTGGGTATATCGTTCTCGCGGCCCTTTCGTTCCTTCCCGCTGCGGTCAACACGACGTTACGACACACTAATCGCATCAATTGAATTCTGCATCCTTGCAGCGCTTCGTAATTTCGGCAATTGTTCTAGTTCACCTTCTACTCCGTCTTTCATCATGCGGCGCGGTGTCTTGATTTTCCTCCTCGTCAACCTCCTCATAGTCACCTTTCTGGTGCGCAGTGTGTTCACGCTTCTGTCGCTGCTCGTGGAAGATGCTTCCGCCGACGCCATTCATCGTGCCGAGCTCCCCTCGCCGAATTCCAGTCTAATCGAACAACGGCCGCAAATCATCCCCAAAATCATCCACCAGACCTACAAAAACGAGACGATCCCCGAGGTGTGGAGAGAAGCTCAGCAGAGCTGCATTGACTTGCACCCTGACTACGAGTACATTGTATGTCACTTGCCATTGTTGAAGATTTATACCTGAGACTAACACAAGCTTGCTCGAAACAGCTGTGGACGAATGAGAAGTCGCGCGAGTTTATCGCCAACGAATATCCCTGGTTTCTCGAGACGTTCGATGGCTACAAGTACCCGATTCAGCGGGCAGATTCGATTAGATACTTTGTTCTGGCCCACTACGGTGGCACCTACATTGACCTTGACGATGTGTGTACCCTTTTCTCTCGCTGATGACCATGTTATTGACCGATCCGCAGGGATGCAACCGTCGCCTAGATCCTCTTCTCGCCTACCCTGCTTGGGTGCGACGCACTGTTCCCACCGGTATCTCCAATGACGCGATGGGCTCTGTTCCACAGCATCCTTTTTTCTTGCGCGTGATCGAGCTGTTGCAGTCTTATGACCGCCATTGGCTTCTGCCGTATATCACCGTGATGTACTCCACCGGCCCGCTCTTCCTCTCGGTGATCTGGAAGGAATACATGCAAACCCTTCCGAGCGAGTCGGCACGTGTGCGCATCTTGATGAAGGACGAGTACAACAAGCACTCGTGGAGTTTCTTCACTCACCACGTGGGGAACAGCTGGCATGGCAAAGACGCCCGTCTGATCTTCTGGATGGGCCAGCACTGGATGTTCCTCACCGTTCTCGGATTCATTCTGGCTGCCGTGGTCGGATTCTCCCTCTGGTGGCTCTATGTTCGGGTTATGGTGCTTGGTTCGAAGTACCGCTACCGTTATGCAAAGATTCCTTCTTTCGTGACGGGAGCCCGGTTACCTTCCCCGACAAGAATGTCGCGTCGGATGATGCCCACTCTCCTTCGCCGGGTCAGCTTCAAGGAAGACGAAGAAGCGAACGGTGTTACGGAAACTTCCTATGAACTTTACAGTCGTCGTGACTAAGCGTTTCGACTTACAACGCGTACCTTTACAGTCTTCTCGCGTTGGGACTTGATGACATCCTACTTTTCCTCTACCATTTTAATGTCTCCCGATATCGTCGGGGATTTCGTCTAATTTCAGAAGTGCATGTACGGAGTTCGGGAGGGGGACTTGGGTTTTGACCGAGATGCTTTCTAAAGCATAGGGTTCCTTGTACATGTTTTGGCAAGATACTTTGATTTATGCGCGGGCGTTCTGCAAGGCAGCGCACGTGTGTCGTATCTGGCTTTCTTTCTTGGATGTCTTACACTTTTCTTTTTGCCTTCGATTCTTCACTGTCTGTTTACCCTTTTACACCTTTTACACCTTTCCTACCCCACCCATAGACTCGCGATTGATTTTGGGTAGAGAGTTGTTTGAAATTCTAGTCACAGATGCCTGGTGCTGCTGGGACCACTGAATGAAATGCTGTGGTGGCTTGCCACCCTACTATGAAGATCGGCATATTTTAGCACTGTCCGAGTAAGTTAGAGGTTATATGTGCGGGTAGTTAAGAGTGAATCAGTTACCTACACAGAAGTCGGGTATACGAGGGTTGAGATCAGTCACGGACCGGTGAAACACTTGGCCATACAGCATGGACCAATGAGCGTGGCGCAGGGCGGAATAAGCGCACTGCCGACTGCAAACAATTTATAGACGGAGGAAGGTTCCCACTTGATCCCACTTGATCTCACTTCGCCTCAGGGTCGACTCCAATCATGAGGCGCAAGGTGGGAGTTGGAGTTGAAGGATGACACACAGCCGCACAGGGTGTTGGGCTGAAGGGATCTTCAGGGCGTGGTTGGCGGGGAAGATTGACAGAGTACGAGGGTCTGCTCCACATATTTCTGAGGGGTCTTCATCCTGAAGGAATGTCAATCATGGCCAGGCATAATCTGGGCGCTCGAGGGAGGTGACATAGGCAGACTTCTGGGAGATTCTTAAGCCCCTTGATTTTCCTGTTTGTCTGTTGGGATTTAAATCTCTCTATCGATATATTCATTCAGTGATTTGGAGTTCCATTTTATACATACTACTACTTACTACCTTACCCATTACCCTAACCCTACTTTCTTGGTTGCTTTTAAGCTACATACATACATACAAACCATCCACGATGAAGACCTTTTCCCTCACCAGCATCCTTCTCCTCTCCCCTCTCTTGATCCACGCCGCCCCCACGGGCCAGGGACAGCTGTGGACCCGTGATTCGACGCAAATCACCAGCGAGCAGATCCAAACCATTGCCCCTACCTCCAACACCTGCGCCAACGCCCCGGCCGCCGGCGAGTGTGCCACCTCCGACACCGCCGCCTCCAGCATCTCTAAATCCTTCCAAACCTACGGGGTGACCAATAAAGCCGAGCAGGCCGCGGTGATCGGCTTGATGGCCTTCGAAAGTGGGGATTTCAAGTACAACAAGAATCATTTCCCGGGTGTTGCGGGCCAGGGCAGTAAGTGCTTACACCTTTTGTTTGGGGTGGGGGGTGGTAGTTTTCTGGTTTTACTTTCCTCCCTGGTCTTGTGTTCTTCTCTTCCTCTACCCCTTTCGCATGGTTTTCTGTTGAGAGAACAGAATTAAGGATTATATGTTGATGAATTATCCGGTCCATCTAGCTCGGAACATGCAATCCTCCGCCTTCAATGCCAAATACGCGGCGTCGATCCCCGCCCTCGCCGACTCGCTGAAGGCCGTCAACGGGGATCCGACAGGGACGTTGGATCTGCTGCGCGCGGTCCCGGAGTATGACTTTGGCTCCGGGGCGTGGTTCCTGACCACGCAGTGTACTGCCAGTGTGCGCGGCCAGTTGCAGCAGGGGACCCAGGCGGGCTGGGAGGCTTTCATTACTGGCTGCGTTGGGACGGCTGCGAATGATGATCGAAAGGCTTATTGGAGTCGGGCTGTTGAGGCTCTGGGGGTCTGAAGGGGTGGTGGTGTCCTCTTTGGGAAGGGGGATTTGGGGTGGTGTTGTTCCGATGTCTTTAAGAGTTTATTTAGGTTGATGAGATGGAATGGTGTGGTGGGTGCGGGTGATAGCATTAGAAGGTGATATCTCCCAGGTGTAACAACAATATGACTTTGTCTATCATTTTTAAACGAATCGCAATTCAACCCTTGCAATCTACAAAACTCCCTTGGTACTCACGACATCTCCCGCGCCGACCTCGCCTGCAACCCGTCTCGTGCACGCCGCCCGAATCGCCACAGCCAGCGCCTTGAACGCACTCTCCGCCCGGTGGTGGTCGTTGTCGCCATAGGTGCAACCCACGTGCAGCGTCACGCCGGCCGCCTGGGCGAAACTCTGCAGACCGTGGGTGATCATCTCCGTGCTCAGATCACCGATCTTCTCCCGACGGAATCCCAGGTTGATGACCGCCCAGGGCCGGCTGGACAGATCGATCACCGCCCACGACAGAGCCTCGTCCAGCGGCGCGTCCCCGCGCCCGAACCGCGCCAGCGACTGTCGCGCGCCCAGAGCCTCGGTGAATGCCGATCCAACGGCGAGGAATGTGTCTTCGGTCGTGTGGTGGTCGTCGACTATAATCGCACAGAGTAGTGTTCAGTCCATCGATCCTTTATGGGAACGAAAACAACACAGGCCCCCACGGGGGACAGAATGCTTCGATGATTCGGGTTAGAAAAACGTACTGTATAGATCTCCCTTGGCGCGAACCGCCAGACTCCAGCCCGAGTGCTTCGCCAGCGCGTGCAGCATGTGATCCAAGAACCCAATGCCCGTGCTCACGGTGATCTGCTGCGTCGGGGTGAACTGGGTGGCGTGTGCGGCATCTTTGGGCGGGACAATGCCCTTCTTCGCGGCTTCGGCCTCCGCGGGGTCGGTCGGCGCGGGGAAGTGTTGGCTGGGTTCGTAGGGGGGCAGGATGCCGCCGTCCAGGGAGAGCGAGACCTGGATCTTGGTCTCGTTGGTGTTGCGAGAGATGGATGCGGTGCGGGCGGGGAGAGACATTGTGAAGGTGAGGTGATGGCGTTCGACCACTGTCGTATGAACCTTTTTCTGTTCTTTTTGGGGAGGGGGGGGAAAGGAATTGAGAGATGGATGGTTAGGAAGGATTGATGCGATTGTCGGTTGGTAGGTTGGCAGGGCTCAATCCTGAATTCAACCTGGAGGCACCTGGCAGTGGGCAGTGGATGCTGTGAGGTGGAGTGGATTGAAATCGAGGGGCGGTGATTCGATTACCTACTCACTACTCACTTATCTCCCAATTTGACTCAGAATTTCGCGGGGCGGAACAAATCCCGCCCGCATTCCAGTCGGAAATTCAGTATTTCCGCGGCGGGATATGCTTCCCTCCCCCTCCCCGGGATTCACTGCGTCATATGATGGTCCTCCAATTTCTTTTTTGTCCTGCATGAACCAGTTCAACTTATCGCATTCATCACCTCGTGCTGTCTCCCACCTTTAGTATTGATTGGACTTACTGTAGCTACTTTCTACATTGATACCGTTTTACTTCTCCCGATCAGCATACTCTTGATACTACCGCCAATATGCCACCCCCCTCCTGGCAGAGGCATGAAGTCGAACCGCCCGAGCACATCACCTCCGAGGCCGTTCGGGGGTTTCTTACGGGTGCATTCCGAGTATGATTAATACCTTCCCTGGACCGCTCTTCCAAGCTATTGACTCAGATTATAGTTCGGCTCCGTCTCAATCATCGCACACATGATCATGATTCTCCCACATCCCTTTAAATTCTCCCCCGCATCGTCTGCACCAGTCCCCTCGCAACCCCCCAAAACCGCGCGACCGAAACAGTCGCCGTTCTCCAAAGACTACATTCGTTCTCGACTGTTCCATCGGCCCCTGGAGGGCTTCTCCGACTGGCTGTCTCCGGCCTCTCGCGTCTATCGCGGACTGACGCCGCAATTCAAAGTCTTCCTGCAAATCGGGGCCATGACGCTCGGTGGGTATATCTGGGCCGAGAAACGGGTGGATGAATACATCAAGTTCGTGCGCAAGGTGAAGCGGGCGGAGAAGCTTCAGGCCGAGAGAGCTGCCAAGGGTCTCGACTAGGTTGGTATGTCCTCGTTAACTATACCCGGGGCGAGGCGGGCTGCGCCGGATCCATTTTCAGCGACAGCGACAGTAGCCAGAACGAGGATAGAATCGACCATTCAGACTGACTTGCGAAACCACAGCATAGCCACTCTTCTAGATTCATTTTTCTGTCGGCATTCTCCATCCCATGCTCCACTCTATCGCAACTACCGTTTTTGAAGGGTTCTCGCGAAACGCACTTCAACCCAACCTGGAACACGCTACCCAAGCCAGCGCCGAGATCGGTCAGCCACCAAGGGTCCAGCCGATAGCGAACTAGAGCACCACGTAGATGGGTAAGCAAACAACCACCCACCAGGGGACTGACTGGCAAACCGTCGAGACAAAAGGCTGACCAGTCTGAGTGTCTGACCTGCCATTGTGGAGAGCCCGGGAGGATCTTCGGGTACGCGAGCCGGCCTGCGGTAGACATTGTACGGAGTAGATCGCGAGTTTAAAATGAGAGGAGCCCGATTCAGGGGTAAATACGATCCATTGGAACGGGCGTTCGCTGGAAAGGGTTCTTGCCTCCCTGCACCTGCAGCATCGTCTTTGCTTTTTTTTCTTGTTGCGGTTTTTTTTTTTCCACCGTCGTCCCCCCTTAGCCAAGCCTCAGTGATGGAAAGAAGAAAGAAAAGAACGATCAAACGAGGCGGTGAAAATGTCAAAAGTCCAACAGTCCTCCAAATCAAAAAATAAAATCCCAACCGACCCCGGCTAGAACATCGTTGATCTCTTGCCGTCGCGCGGGCCTCGCCTTCTTTCTCGTTAGTACGGAGTAGAGAGCATGTCATGCCAGAATAGCTACGATCCAGACCGTGGGCACAGCTCCGACCCTAAACCGTCGTAGTCTAGTCTACTAGTCTAAGAGCCGCGGTGCGCCGGGCAAAGATGATGCAGGCCACTGGGGGGCGAAAGTGGAGCTTCTCTCCTGTTCTAGCTCGACAGGCGTCCGACGTAGCGCCAATGACGCGGCTGGAGATCGGCTTCTCGAACGCGTTTCACACTTTGCAGTCCACCGTTGATCGCCTGGAGGGAGGGGGAGGGGGGCAGCTTCTGAGTTATCTGGGGTGCTGAGTGGGACTAAGAGGATGGGAAGGGCAGGGTAAGACACAAGAGAAAAGAGGAAGAGAGAAGAGGATTTCTACGGTCGGGGAGTGTACCTGATTTGTATGCCCTTCTTTAAGCGAGCGGCGACAGTGACTACTCGGTGGAAATTTCGGCTGGGAAGGCAACCCGAGATGAACGGAGTTTTGGGCTGGTGAGGCGGGCCGAATTGCTATTTATTGTTGGTCTAGCTGGCTGGTGAGGTATTGTGGAAGTGATGACTTGGCATAGAAGAAGTGTGTGGATGGTTCTGATTGTCTAGTAGTACTGACATTTTAACGATTGTTAGATGATATTGAACAATAGAAGATATATGAATAACGTAGAAATAGCTCTGAGAGACCGGGGAGGGAACCTTTTCCGTCCCCGAGTCAGTCAGTTTGGGTCCTCCCTCACATATCCTCGTTTCCCCCCCCATCCTCGTTGGGAAAACTCCACGGATTACTACCCCCTGATTTCCCCTCACTTCGACTGATACAATGACTTCAATTCCGCTCAAGAATTGGTTTTGAGTTTACTTCCCTCGTCACATTTACATGTTGAATGCTGTTCGCAGGGGGTTGGCAGGGTTTGTCAGGGTTTGTTGGACGATCGTTTGCGGGAAGAGACTCTCGACACTGACATCATTTGCCTGGATCCGGGATCCAATAATTGATATTCTCCGGATTGTCCCTGTCAGGAACACTGGAACTGGAACGCTAATATCCGAAATTCTAAACAATTGCTTTGAAGCTGTACCTGTGTACCTGAGTACCTGAGTACCTGACCTTCTGTTTGCATCTCTTGCTTGCCTTATCCGGGCGCCTTCAATTGTCATTGGCATTGTCATTGGCATTGTCATTGGCATTGGCATTGGCATTGTCACCGTTGCTCGTTGCCCTCCCAAGCTCCATATCCTCCTCTAAGGGAATCGCCACCCAGACCAGACACTACCCAGTAGTAGTAGGTAGTGAGCAAAACTCTTATTACACAGATTGGTGAGCTCTTCTGCTTCTTTTTCTGCTGTCTCGCTCTCTCTTTCTCCTCCCCCCTCCCCCTCCCCTCGTGGGATTGATAAACACCTTCCGCGTCCGGTCGACCATCTGGGGATTTGACAGGTTGTGTGAATGTAAGAGGGAGAGTTTTGAAATCATCACGGTGACGACGACCTCATCTTCCGGCTTGATCTACACGTCTATCAAGTTAGTTATACTCTAAGCAGATCGCCGTCCACTCCGATCTTCCCATCCCCTCTTTCCACCCACCCACCATCCCCTTCCCCATTTAAACCAACTGACGGTCTCCGAACTTCTATCCACGGGTCTGGGGGTTTGCTGGTTCTTGTTTTGACCTCCTCCACCCGTACATTCTCTTCTTCTGCTATCTTTTTCTATATCGTTCTGTTTGGACACAATCTGATTTCCTTGCTTCAAGTTGTCTTTTGCAATCGTTGACATTGACATTAAGTTTGTTGCGAAGGTCAACAAAATATCCTTCTCTTTACTCATTCAATTTTCTCTTTCCCCCCTTCTTCTTTGACTCCATCTGGTATTGAGTCTTACCTTGGACTACCCAAGTCAACCCACCGATTTCGCACAACTCCAACTAACTGCCTTGATGGCTACTGTATGTTCCACCTTTTTCTTTTGATTTTTTTCCCTTCCCTTCTCTCCTCCTCCTGCCTTGTTCCCCCTCCTTCCCCCCTGCCCGTGGCTCCTCATTTGGTGCATCCGCGCCCAGCTCCACCTCTCTAAGTCACTAGTCAACCGCTGGGGTTTCAATCACTCCTGCCTGTGTCTTGCTCCAATCTCCTCTGCCCCAAGCCCATACTCCTCCCTCTCACTTTCTCTCCACTCTCCTTCTTTTCCACCCACCCCCAAAATTTCCCTCTTATCGCCATCGGTCATGATTCATGCTAACAGTCGCCATCCTTTCGCTTTTTGCATTTTTCTAGTGAGACCCCATTTTCGGCCTCTCAATGTGATATCCTTTCTTTAAAACAATAAACAACCCCAATCCTGCCACCACCATCTGACCACTGCTGCCGCTTACTGCCCGTGATTGCTGCAGCTAGCTAGCTAGCTAGCTTCCTCCATCCCTCCCTCCTTTCGCATTTCGAGCGCTTCTTCCCACCTTCTCTTCACCCCTTTTCTCCGCCCTCATCCTTCCCCTAAATCCCCGTCATGGCCGACCTTCTGGGGAAGAAAGAGCGGAGAAAAAGCCTGAGCGTCTTTAGCCCATCCTTCACAACCTCTTCCCTGTCCGACCCCGCAGTACACCAACGATCGCCCTCGGATGATGCTCAAGCCTCGAAAAAGAAATCACGCCGCAACTCTGGCTTCTTTGGGGTCCGGAACCCCAGTCCGCCAAGAGCCGGCACCAGCTACACCCTGCGTCGTCCCGGCACCGCCGATTCGGAATCGACAGCATGCATGATGCCCCCGCCAGCCCTCGAGGGCCCGCGCTCTCGACGCAAGTCGATGCAGAAGAGACGGGCCTCGGTTTTCGGCTCGCTGCGCTCCCTTCATTCGTTGGAAGATGACGACCGATCCCTTGGCCGCTCCAAAGCCAGCTCCCTGGACGAAGACAACCCCGACATCCGGCAGGGTATCGGTTCCATTATCTTGCACCATGGCGAAATTCAGATCACAGGCGGCATGTGGCGAAAGAAGAGTCACTACTTGGTCCTGACCGATACCCACCTGGTCCGGTTCAAGAATCAGAGCAAAGCTGCCGACATGTTTCCATCTATCCCCTCGTCTTACTCCCGGTCCCTGGCAAGCAATCGTCAATCCGTCGTCTCCATCAGCTCAATGCAGGATCCGCAGCTGGGGATGCCTGGCGATAACTCTTCCGGAATTGCCCTGAATAGCATCATTGCAGTTTACATGTTGGACGATGGTCGGCCGTCGTCCACAGTGGAGGTCGCCTATGTTGATGAGCGAGCACAGAAAGCCACCTTTATCCAGATGCAGACTCCGGATTTTCAGGAACTCAACCTATGGATGGTGGGCATTCGCTCCGCGGCGGAGCTGATCCGAGGAGCAGACCCTTTACCGTTTGACCGAAAGACGGTGGACTGTGTGGTGCGAATGCTGGACTACGAACGGGACTACGACCCTGAGACGTTTCGCATGTTCCGAGTCATCCAGATGGCATCCAGCAAATCTCCGACGCGGGCCTCGTCGGAGGATCTCACCAAACTCTCACCGACCGGCTGTTACCTCGCGCTGGGTTCTCACAAGCTCCATCTTATTCCACTGCACAAGATTTCCAGTCGCAGCTCTGTGGTATCGTTGAGCGACTTGGATGCTGCAACGTCCTTTGGGCTCATGAACTTGACCTGTTTGTCGATGGAGTGGGGGGACGATAGCTTACATCTGACATTTCGATTGCCCCTTCGCAAACCATTCTCCGTTTTCCTTGCATCCGTTCATTCTTTGGAGGTTGCCTTCTGGATCAGACAGCAGACGGAATTCTTGCGACCGTTATGGCTCAAGCAGCCTTATGACTTCATCGTTCCCCGAGATCTTGACAATGAAAACAATTTTCCCCCGGTAGACCTTGACGAAGATTTCGGTTGCTTCGACCGGACCTTGGTTGCTTATTCTGCCAGCTACGACATTGATACGTCTAACATCCGATATACGATTGACATGCAATGTGACGATGCTCCCTGTTTCAAGCTACTGCCTCCTTCAGCACGTCGGAAGTATACGGCTTTGGAATTAATCGCCGTTCTGCGGGCCTTGCGCTACAACGAGTCTTTCCGTGCGATTTCATTCAGCGGAGTGAGCTTAGATGCCCTCCAGGGGCTGCGCGACACGCATGGGACAGACAAAGATGCTCTTCTAAGTCGTGCTGGTGCAACCATTAACATTCCCGGGCAAGAGAACCTATCTGTTTTATCTCAAGAAGTTCGGGCTTTGACCCTGAAGAGCAAATGGCTCCGACGCCTTGACTTTTCCTACACACTGAGCCGCGTCCCCAAGTCTGATAGTGAAAGTCATGACCCCGGCTGTGGTATCCCAGAGGCGATCTTTCCGATATGTCGTCGAGAGCTGACGAGCGTGGACTGGGTTGTTCTCAATGGCATCAAACTGGGAGATTCCGACTTGGACTATCTTGTCGATGCGGCGTCGCAGCGAGGAAGTCACATGCGGGCACTCGAAGTGGGCAATTGTGGCCTATCTGTGCACGATCTGGACTTGTTGCTGTCAACCGTCGTTGCTCAGTCGCACACGTTGGAGGCGATCAACATTTCCGGCGTACAAGGCCGTCTGACCCCGGATATCCTTCCCCAGTATCTTGGTTACTTCAGCCACATCAAGACTCTGGACTTGTCGCGAATCTCGCGCACATCTGGTCCGGAGCCGCTTCTCACGCCCGAGACATTAATCAATTGGCGCCTCGAGGAACTTTCGCTGAGCCGGACAGCCGTCAACCGGCAGACCGTTGACGCTATTGCCACGTATTTGGCTAGCGATCGCTCCCAAGGCTTGCGCGTCGTCAAATTCGACCAGTGTGGTCTGAGTGGTCAGGACGTGGCGATTTTCCTGCATTCTATGGCGGTCCTTGAGTCTCGCAACCTGCATCTGCATGTAAACGAGAACCGCCTTGATCAGGGTTGCTCGTACCTATTCGACGCCATAGCTCAGAACAAAACTCCGACGCACTTGTCTATGCGGATGATTGATTTCAAGAAAGAGGAGCAGTTCCAAGAGTTAGTCGAAGCTCTACGGGTGAATCGTTCTCTGAAATACCTGGATATCTCGAAAGCGTCCCTGCCCTACGATGCCGGGCCGGAGACTTGCAAGGCACTACAGCTAATGTTCGAGGAAAATGAGACGCTAGAAGATTTGGACATTAGTGGGGAGAGCGCGCACTTGGATGTCGCCCGGTTTGGGATCGGTCTCAATCTGGCTCTCACTGGCTTGAAGAAGAACAAGTCTCTGCAAGTCTTGAGGATAGAACATCAGAAACTTGGTTTGCAGGGCGCGAACACCCTGGCATCTGTACTGGAAGCTAATGACTGTCTGCGCGAGGTTTACTGTGAGAATAACGACATCAATCTTCAATCGTTCACGGTCCTGGTGAATGGTCTGCAGCGAAACCGATCCTTACTGAGTCTTTCCTGCATGGACCGAGACCGGGTCCAGTCTCTTGAACGGGTGCGGCGAGAAGTCGAGAGCGTTAGGCGGGACGTCGGCTTGGCTCAGAGCTCTACCACCAGTTCTATTCGTCGCTCGATCCAGGCTGCCATAACTAACAAAAACTCGAGTAGCAGCAAACTGTCCAAACAGCAGCCATCATCTCTTCACCGCTCGGGTGCCTCAACTTCCAACCTGCTCTCCCCTGCGGATGCTTCTTTGATGCAACAAGATGTCGAAGTCATCTTGCAATCATTGAACCAAAAGTGGGACGCAGAGGTCGCGCGCCTGCGCCGATACCTGTTTCGGAACTATAACCTGGCGCATGGCTTGGACGATGGTAGCGCCGAGCTCGACGATGACAATTCCAGCGAAGGGCGGCCGGCTACTGCAACAACGCTGGGACTGATGCTCGATAACTTGAAACTGGATGTAACGGTATCGGCCAATGAAATCCAGCCACCACCGCAGCCCGATGATGGAGGTACCAGCCCGAAGACTCATCTGGAAATGTTCAACAGCCTTGACGCCGAGAGTAGCTTGGTCGCTGAGCTTCGTGAACGCCCGCAAACAGCCCCCTTCTCATTAGCAGATTATGGAAGCCAGTCATTCCTGCCTTTAGAATATACGGGCTCCAACCCTCGTTTGGCAGTGCCAGTTCCAGCCATACCTCCTGTGGTGAACAAGACCAGCAGCGTTCGCAGTGCCCGCAGCTCCAGCACTGTTTCTACGGGAACCGGCACAAGTACGCGAAGCACCTACGGATCGGCATCCTCCACCTTGAGGGGGTTCTTGAGCAGTGGTGCATCCAAAGAACGCAAAAGAATGGAGAAAATGAGGTCTGGTGCAGTGTGTGTATCAAGTGATCGGCCACCAAGACTGGACTGGGCACCTCCTCATCTTGAATTGGATAATTTCCATTAAGCCGGCCATTCTCGTCCCAAGGACATGATTTAATGAATCTAACAACGAGACAACCATATCAAGCTGTTTTCGCCAGTCGAAGAAAAACACGATTTTCCTGCCACTGTTGCGTGATACCTCCTCCCACTACTCTCAATTTGCTTTTGCTTCCAATTGTTCTACAAGGCACGCTTGTGCTTTTGTTCCTTTCTATGTGGCTTCGCCCACCTTCGAGCATTTCACTCCTTTTCGACACTCAGCCCTGACCTGGTTTTGGATCTCCTGGATTTTATGCCAGTTTAGTCTTCCGTGTCTGGTGCTGTCCCATATCACTCTATCTTTTTCGTTCCTTTTCTCTTCTCACGACACTGATCCTGACTTTTCTACTCCGGCCCGCCTCAGGAAAGGCAGATGGCGGAGAGAAAAGCAGGACAACTTCGAACTTTATTTTCTTTTCGTTTTCTGCATCATCCTGCGTGGTTGGCGCATCGGCTAGGCGGCGTTCAAATCAACAGTTCCATCGAGAGATGCTTGAGTATCTTTGGGTTTCCAGTGAGGCGCATTCCAAGTCTGTCGGATACATTTTGTCTCTTTCTCTTTGCGGACCCCATGATGCCCATAATTGTTAATGTCAATAGAATATATCTTTCATCCACCCTTGCAAGCGGAACGAACGCGAGATAGGGTGGGCTGAAGAAAAAGAATGATGATACCCACGGCGAATGAGTGGGTTTGTAACTAGTTAGCTTTGTTGACTCTCGCGAGTCTTCAGAAGTCAGAAGCCAAATGAATGGATTCTCAGCGGCTGTATATTGTTGCATTTAGTATGATGGTCAATGATCAAATGTATGCCGGTATATTATGTATGTCTGTACAGATGACTGTATTCGAAGTTCCTGCATTTTCAATGGGAGATCTACCTCCGTTATGCCTGCGGGATGAAATCCCAGTGCCTGGTGCCACAAAGCCCCAGAGTAGATCTATTTGTTATAGCGACTCGACTGACTTAACTGACTTAACTGATCTTTCACACGAGTTCCATCCACTTTCACAACCCAAGTTTGATCTCTTATTCAGTCACCATTGTTCTTTCTGTCCACTCCGCCCTTCCATCCTTTCATCATTGAACCCGCCTAGAGAAGACCATGACTCGGTCGTGTCTTGCATCAATCAGCTTATTGATCGGATTACATATTCAGCCGGAGGACATCTGCCGGTCGCTGCCATCCACTCCATACTATGGTACTGTACCTACAATACACAATAAGATCGGGGTATCCACTTTTACGTGTCCCGCAAGAATACCCCATAGGGTAAAAGTGAAAAGCGCGGCGGGAGGGGAAGATTAGGGTTAGAGAGAGAGAGAGAGAGAGATAAGAGAGATGAATGGTTTCGTATTATATAGATCCGACGAGAGAAACTCAATAGTAGATGGACAAGAGGAAAATCAATTGCTTTCTAATCTTGGGAATCACTCAACTCCTATCCAGCAAATATGCGCGTTAAAATTACACAAGCCCCTCTCCGAAAATGAGTTGATTTTGGTAAAAGTTACATGCCAAGGAGTTTTTCGACCGAATTCTTCGATTGAATAATGATGATGATGATGGTGGTGGTGGTGGTGGTGGTGGTAGTGGTGGTGGGAGTTGATGAGATCTGGACTCCTCCGATGGCTAATTCTCCTGAGTGGAGGTCTGCTGGGCAGGCTGCTCAGCAGATGGCTCTGGCTCGGGAGGGGACTCGCTGGTCTTCTTGGTGGGCCGAGGTTTGCCGGCGGGCTTGGTGTTATGCTTCTGAGAAGCCTTCTTGTGAGGTTTTTTGGCAGCCTGTTTACTGCCCTTCTCGGTCAACTTCAGGTGGCGGACATGTACCTTGATAGGAGAACCAATGCCCGTAGGGGGGAGAGTGCGATAGACAATAGGCGCGTTTTTTCGATCGCGTTGATTCTCCCGCTCGCGGTAACGGCGACCAGCCTGAGAAATCGAACGGAGCTTCTTCAGATAGGGAGTGAGTCCGTCCGATTTCTCGAAGTCGAGAGCATCCCGGCGACGTTTTTGACAATGAGCATACATCCGATGCGTCTGCGAATCCTCTGGGTCCAGGTAATCGATCTTGTAAGAGACCTCCCACTTATCCTTCCTACCGAAATTCTCAGGTCTGGGGACCAACTTATCGTTCACGTAATTGTCGATTGTAAGCACAGCTGCAAAGAGCTTCTTGGTCGTATCAATTTCAGGCTTGCTGTCCAGACAGAAGTATTCCTCATCTTCCGCCCCCTCCGCCACGGCGTCAGTGGGGTCTTTCAAGGTAGTGTCATATTTCGGATCTTCATCCTCGACGGCCTCATCGTCGCCTTCGTCCTTGGCCGACTCCACCACCGGCTCATCGGGTAAATTCAAAACGCGTTTCTGATAGGCGTCAATGGCCTCCTTGTTCTTGTTCTGTATTGCCGCGATTTCGTCTGCCGTGACGGGTTCCGCGAAGATATACATGTGGGGCTTCGCGCCAGGGCGATTACCACGTGTTTCGAAATGGAAACGAAGTGACTGCTTAGGGAAGGCTTTCGTGACACGGTTCAGGATATCATTCCAAAGCTGAATGCTGAGTTCGAATTCGCGATCACCCAATTCGAGTTTGAATTGGCCGTGTAGCGCCTTGTCCATCTCGTTCAAGGAGATATATTGGAAACCGAAGATACGCTCAATATTGTGGAATGCCACGAAAATGCCGTCCATACGCCCGACGCGTACCTGCAGCGAGTACTTGAGGAAGGCAGCTCGAATCATATCATAATATTCACGCTCATACGATTCGTACAACCCAAGGGGCCGGCGGATCTCATACCCCAAGCCATGCTCAAAGTTACGCGCATCCATCCGAATTGACACCACGGCACGGGTCTTCAGATCGAACATGCCGGTACCGGGGAGTCGTGGATCGTGCGCGTCTAATTGCGAACGCATAAGGAAGTCGCCGAGTGTCGAATAGTGGTAAGATTCCGGAATCGCATTCTCTTCCTCGGGGGTGATCTTGTTGGCGCTGGACCGTCGATAGCGCTCGAAATCCGACTTGGGCAGTGTGAGTAGCTTCTCCATCGATTTACCCAGGTTCATTAAGATATTTGCTGAGTCGAATTCCTTGTCGGCATCAATAGCATAGACGCCGTCCTGATAGTGCAGGAACATGGCGGCAGGCGCTCGCAAGAGCCGCGTGAAGGTCTTCAATTCCTCACTGAAGCCCTGAGACAAGCTGCTAGTGTCGACGGGTCGCCAAGCGGACAGCAGGTAGTGAAAGTGCGATAGCACGGAAGTCATACTTGAAGAGGATCCAATATATTTCCTGCCCGCCTCGCGCGCGAGCGAGTGCAATTGTTTATCCTTGGAGGATGTGATGTAATCTTTCAAAGCTTGGAAGTCAAATTCGGTGACCGGCATAATGGAACCCAAGTACGGATCGAAGTTGTAAACTCTGGATCTTGGGTCTCGCAGCGTGTAAACTCCCTGACTGAACAATTGTTAGGTCCCGCGGCTATATCATTGTCACGCCTTGAACAGAGAGGGTGGCTCTTACTTGAACAAAACTCGATCCAGTCCAAATGCTAGGCCGGGAACATCCGCTGTTTTCACTGGGAGCGCTGCAGAACAGTCAGTTCACGAGAATTCATTTTCCGGCGCAGGCTCGTGTGGGAAGCTCGTATCACACGTACGTTTTAGAGATTGTCGCGCTTTGAGTTTACCAGAAATGGTTTGTGTTGTTCTAGCGAAAACCGTACTCCTTCCCCCGGGTGATTCAAGATCCGGCTCCTTTTTGTCAGAAGCTTCTTTGGAGACTTCGTTGTGATCAGCCTTAGGATGCGATCCTGACTGCGGCTCCGATCCAGGCTGTTGAATGATATCGGACTGATTGGGAGCCGGTGTACTAGGCAGGCTCTCAGTCTCGGTGCTAGCTGAAGCCTGGGAGCGCAGGCGAGACCTGCTCTGGAAAGAACGCGCCCATAGCTGCTGATGCGGAGGCGCACTCAAGCCACGGGAAAGACACGACCAGCAGACGTGACCCCTCGTGGGGGTCACGGCGGACCGCCACGAAGCCCGAAGCATTCGGGGCTATATCAAGGGGGAACCGAGTTCAATGCGATGGTGAAGACCAGGATATGGAGGAAATGTGGAAAGACCAAAACGAAATGGACGATGGTCCAGATGGAGAAGGATTGAAACCTCCGGGGCGGCAGGCGGCAAAAGTTGTTGGTTGCTCTTATCACTATTTTTTTTTGCCGCTTTGCCAGGTTCAACAGTCGAATTCTTTCTGCCAGTGGAGGCGGTGAGAATGCCCGACCGCCTAGACACTCAGGCCAATCCTACCAATCCGGGGTCGGGGCAAATCACCGCTTCCCCGCCGGGCGGCCAACCCAGGCAAAATCCGACATCGCTGCTAAGAAAAAAAAAAAAAAAAGAAGACCAACGATTTGACTTTTAAAACTTCCCCCACCATCCCTCAACCGTCAACTTCGTGGGCTGTTTGAATTCATCCCTTTCTTTTTTTTTTCCCGCGCAGGTCGCTTGCTAGGTGAGTTGCTTAAGGTTGTCTTTAGATCAGTGCAGCCATTGAGACATTACTGTACGGGAATCCGTCAGATTTAAACCAGAGACAAAAGATGGAGAAAGACAAGAGAGACTCCACTTTGACTTTTGAGTATTGACTGACTCAAACACCCCCCCCCCCCTCCCTCTCCTCTCTCTATGAGAGCTTCTGTCTTTCCCATCACCCTCCCAGGCATCGCTCATTTTTTCCTCTTCCTCTTTTTCTTCTTTCCCTTCGTTTCTCCTGTTCCTTCCCTATCTCCGACTGCAATTGACTCTTATCGTCCCACCCTGCAACCACCACCATCACCACCACCCCACCATTTCTGTCCCGTCCCATACTAATCTCGACCCAATCCCTCAGGTTCACTCGAGCCCATCGCGCCTCCCCCTCCCCCCTTCTCTCATCATGACTACCGAGCGGTTGCGCGTGCTCATTGTCGGCAATGGCGGTCGTGAACATGCGCTGGCCTGGAAATTGAGCCAGTCGCCCCGCGTCGACATCGTCTTCGTCGCTCCCGGAAACGGCGGTACCGGCAGCGGTGCCTCAGACAAGATTCAGAACGCCAACGTCAAGGGTGATGATTACCCCGGACTAGTGGCCTTCGCCCAACAGAACGGCGTAAACCTGGTGGTACCTGGTCCTGAGGCTCCCCTAGTGGACGGCATCCAGGGTTATTTCCAGGCCGGTGAGTATTCTCAACAAACACAAATTAAGGCCACAGAAGTCAGCACAGCCTTACTAACCACGGTCACAAACAGTCGGTATCCGATGCTTTGGTCCCTCCAAGGCGGCTGCCCGCATGGAGGGCTCCAAGACCTTTTCGAAGGATTTCATGAAGCGCCACAACATTCCCACTGCCGCCTACGAGAACTTTTATGACTATGAGTCCGCTCGCCAGTATCTCGACTCCGTTTCCCACCAGGTCGTGATCAAGGCCGACGGCCTGGCCGGTGGTAAGGGTGTCATCATCCCTACCACGAAGGAGGAAGCCCATCAGGCTCTTCGTGAGATGATGGTTGAGAACCAGTTTGGTGAGGCTGGCAGCGAGGTCGTTATCGAGGAATACCTGGAGGGTGATGAACTCAGTGTTCTCACTTTCTCCGACGGCTACACCATCCGTTCTCTTCCGGCTGCCCAGGATCACAAGCGCATCTTTGACGGGGACCAGGGCCCTAACACCGGTGGCATGGGCTGCTACGCCCCGACCCCCATTTCCTCCAAGGCCGTGCTGGATGAGATCGACCGCACCATTGTGCAGCCATCTGTTGACGGCATGAGAAGAGACGGTCAGCCATCATCCCTCCTTTGGTGTCTGCATCATACTAATACGTCTTCCAGGCTTCCCTTTCGTCGGCATTCTCTTTACCGGTTTGATGATGACCAAGGACGGTCCCAAGGTCCTTGAATACAATGTTCGTGGTGGGGACCCCGAGACACAGACCCTGCTGCCCCTGCTCAGCGATGATACCGATTTGGCCGAGATCATGGTTGCCTGTACGGAACACTGGCTTGACGGTGTTTCCATCCAGATCAAGCCCAACTTCTCCACCACGGTCATTGCCGTCGCTGGTGGCTACCCTGGCTCTTACGCCAAGGGCAAGAAGATCACTCTTGACTCTCCCACCGAAGGAACCCTCATTTTCCACGCCGGCACCAACCTTGTCAACGGCGAGTTGCAGACCGCCGGTGGCCGTGTCATTGCGTCCACCGCGACCGCTTCCAGCCTTGAAGAGGCTGTCCGCAAGAGCTATGAGGGTATCTCCACCATTCACTTCGAGGACATGTTCTACCGCAAGGACATCGCCCATCGGGCATTCCGCCAGCGCGATGCCGCTGCCGCCCAGAAGGAATCTCTCACCTACGCCGCTGCGGGTGTATCCATTGATGCTGGCAACGACCTCGTCAACCAGATCAAGAGCTCTGTCGCCAAGACCAAGCGTCCTGGTACTGACGCCGTGATCGGTGGCTTTGGTGGCCTCTTCTCCCTCGCCGCCGCCAACTCCGCCTACGATCCCAACTCCCCGACCCTGATCGGTGCCATTGACGGTGTCGGCACCAAGCTCAAGATCGCTCACGCGGCCGGTGTACACAACACCGTGGGTATTGACCTTGTCGCCATGAATGTCAACGACTTGGTTGTTCAGGGTGCAGAGCCCCTCTTCTTCCTCGACTGCTACTCCTGCGGTCACCTGGACGTGCCCACGGCCGCCGCGTTCGTCACCGGTGTCGCCGATGGCTGTGTTCAGGCTGGCTGTGCCCTGATTGGTGGTGAAACCGCCGAGATGCCCGGTCTCTTCGTCGACAACACCTACGATGCTGTTGGTGCCGCCGTCGGTGCCATCAACACTACGGGCCCCAACGCCCGGCCTATCCTTCCCGAGACCGCGGCCATGAAGGCCGGTGACGTGCTGCTGGCTCTGGCCTCCTCTGGCCCTCACTCTAACGGCTACTCGCTGGTCCGCAAGGTCGTCGAACGCTCCGGCCTTAGCTACGATGCCGCCGCTCCCTTCACCATGCCCGCTGCCACCGGCCCCCAGACACTCGGCCAGGCCCTTCTCACTCCCACTCGTATCTACGTGAAGCCCCTTCTCAAAGCCCTCTCTATTCCCTCCGCCACCCCCGCCGCTCCCAACTCTTCCGCCATCAAGGGTCTTGCTCACATCACCGGTGGCGGTCTGGTTGACAACGTTCCCCGTATGTTGCCCTCAACCCTGACCGCACACATCAACGTGGAGGGCTGGAAGCTGCCCTCGGTCTTCGCCTGGCTCAAGCAGACCGGAAACGTCGAGGCCATTGAAATGGCTCGCGCCTTCAACTGCGGAGTCGGTATGGTTATTGCCGTCGAGAAGGGCTCCGAGGCTGCCGTCAAGGACCTCCTCCAGAAGGAGGGTGAGACCGTCTATGAGATCGGAGAGCTTCAGGCCAGAAAAGAGGGCGAGGAGGGATGTGTCCTCACTGGATTGGAGAGCTGGGACGCTTAAACCTTATCGTGAAATGATTTATACCAACTGCTGCAATAATTGGTTTTTCTCTTTTTCCTTTCTCCTAAAACGTGAATGAAAAGTACTTCCTCGGGATTATGTTTAGATGAGGGAGCGGTGTGATTGATGTTTATTACGATTTGTGCCACCAGAGCATGGTTTGCCTGGTTTGTTTCTTGGATGTATTTATGATTTTATTACATATACCTCCTCTCGACGAGAGTAACATGATTTCTTTGTTTGAACCCCACACGAGCATGAACATTTATCTAATTTGTGGATTCTGATCCTGGTTCTCAACATGCAATACATGCAAAAAAAGAAAATTCTTATCTACTCCTGTCCGACGACGGACATGGTCCTCGTACTGAAGAGTTAAAATTACTTCATGTCTCCGCATTATCTCACTCATAATGATTCGAGTAAATAGACCTTGTTCTAATCCCGTCTATCCCTATTTCTCGCTCTCTGACAATCCACTACATACTCTTTTCAACCAGCACTGACTGAACCTAGTTCAAATCACGTGCAAGGCAGACAGCAGGTCGATGCTGTTAACCCCCAGAGCCAACAGTACCTACAAGACACAATATCTACTTGGCCTGGTCATGTGCCCGGTAGATGAGAAGGTCCCAGCCGGCCAAGAGAAGATGACATCATGGACAGAGTCTCAATTCTCAAATAATATGCACCAACATTGACTGCAAACAAAGTCGGGGTAAACCCCGCCATGGACTACCAGGATCACGAAATGATGAACATTCGACCCGCGCAGAACTCATTCGTCAGCAGCTACGGCAGGCGTGACTACGGTGTGCAAGTTTGCGGAGACATCATATTTGCAGTAGCAATTCATAGTGTCACAGCTGAGAAGGAATACGCGTGCAGATCTTAAACACGAGTGTAAAAGACTTATATGAAGAAAGCTTTCCCCAGCCTGGCCACAAGTCCCATATACATCTCGGTCCTACACCATTGCCTGGTCCGCTTGTCGCCTGGTTTTCCGGGCGGTGGCCAGGGGTGGTGGCCCTGGGCCAAGTGGCAAGTGTGTTTCAAAATGAAAAAAAAGTAAAAACCATCTCTATTCGACAGCTAAAATAAAAGTTCCTTTTTCAGGCGATCTTCCTCCTAGTGCGAGTCAGAGAGGGCCCGCCAGTCACCAGTGTCTCCGTCGGGTCTTTTGATACATGAGGGAATATGAGAGTACGAAACGAATCACGCGCAAGAGCTACAAAAGATTAGCACACGTACCAGTTCACCACAGAAGAACACAACATACCTTAGAAGCACTTGCGGTGGACGATGGAGGGACCGCTCTCGTCGTACTCCTGCTTGGAGATCCACATTTGCTGGAAGGTGGAGAGGGAGGCCAGGATGGAACCACCGATCCAGACGGAGTACTTGCGCTCGGGAGGAGCAATGATCTTGACCTTCATCGAGGAAGGAGCAAGGGCGGTGATCTCCTTCTGCATACGGTCGGAGATACCAGGGTACATGGTAGTACCACCAGACTAATTCATCATTAGTGGGCGCTCATGGGGGAACAATCTAACACAGAAACTCACCATGACAATGTTGCCGTACAGATCCTTACGGACATCAACATCACACTTCATGATGGAGTTGAAGGTGGTGACGTGGATACCACCGCTTTCGAGACCCAGAACGCTGGGCTGGAAGAGAGCCTCAGGAGCACGGAAGCGCTCGTTACCAATGGTGATAACCTGGCCGTCAGGAAGCTCGTAAGACTTCTCGAGGCTGGAGCTCTGGGAGGCGGTCTGGATCTCCTGCTCGAAGTCGAGGGCGACGTAGCAAAGCTTCTCCTTGATGTCACGGACAATTTCACGCTCAGCGGTAGTGGAGAAAGTGTAACCACGCTCGGCCAAGATCTTCATGAGGTAGTCCGTCAGGTCACGACCGGCCATGTCGACACGCGAGATGGCGTGGGGGAGGGCGAAACCCTCGTAGATGGGGACGACGTGAGTGACACCGTCACCAGAGTCCAGAACGATACCAGTGGTACGACCGGAGGCGTACAGCGACAGGACAGCCTGGATGGAGACGTAGAAGGCGGGGGCGTTGAAGGTCTCGAAGACGATCTGGGTCATCTTCTCACGGTTGGACTTGGGGTTGATGGGGGCTTCGGTCAAGAGAACGGGGTGCTCCTCAGGGGCGACACGGAGCTCGTTGTAGAAGGTGTGGTGCCAGATCTTCTCCATGTCATCCCAGTTCGTGACGACACCGTGCTCGATGGGATATCTGAGGGTGAGGATACCACGCTTGGACTGTGCCTCATCACCGACGTAGGAGTCCTTCTGACCCATACCAATCATGATACTGCGAACTCGTTAGATTCATGGGGGGCCCATTTCGGATTGAAAAGGGGGAAAGCTTTACCCATGGTGACGGGGACGACCGACAATGGAGGCTGTAGGCAATAGTTAGTATCCTAGAATGATGGTAGAAAGGAAAGGCAATTCACCGCCCGCTCTCTTCCCCCGCAATAATGCCAACTCAATGCAAGGGAGCTATAGAAGCATGCCTTGCAGAGGGGGTGGCCATCACGAGGGTAGGGAGGGGTAGTCCGAAAAGCTGGTGGGGGGAGGGGAAGTGACTTACGGAAGACGGCACGGGGAGCATCGTCACCGGCGAAACCGGCCTTGCACATACCCGAACTGGAGAAGACCAGTTAGTAGGAGCTTCGTATGAATCATGGTTGAAGCTCAGTAGCTCTCATAGTTCCCTAGGCTTGGGAGGAGAGATTCAGGCAAGTACGTTGGCAACCGGGGATTATTCAGTGTCGCGACCGGAGCCGACACGTATGTTTTGCCATCTCACCCCCCACCCAGCATGGGCGGAACACAAGGAACAAGCTCCATTGCCGGAAACCATCAGCAATGTCAGAACGTACCCATTGTCAATGACGAGAGCAGCGACTTCCTCTATAAATTTGAAGAAAAGACAGTTAGCGAAATGCAAAAATGTTAAGTTGGTGAATTATGATGGAGATGAGACGAGGGGGTGGAGGGGGGTGGAGGGGAGAGGACGGTTTCAGGGGAGAGCTTGGGGAAGCAAGCGAGAGACGCAAGGTGGCCGAAAGCTTACCTTCCATGGTGACTGTGGGATTAAGAATCGAACTACGGAAAGAAAAAGAAAAGAGAGAAGAGAATTAAAGGGGAGGAGGGTGGTTTGTGGTGGTGGTGAGGTTGGGTGGGTGGTGGTGATGAGATGGGAGAGGGGGAAGGAGAGAGAGAGAGAGAGAGAGAGAGAGAGATAGAGGAAGAGGTAAGAAAGGAAGAGGGAGAGGGAGAGAGAAGGAGAGAGAAGGCGGGAAAGAGAGTTGAGTGAGTTATTGGTAGAGCACCAGACAGAAGAGAGGCAAGAGAGGGAAAGGGAAGGCTGTGAGTTTAGGAGGTCGGCGGGTGAGGGTGCGTAGTCAGCAAACACAACACAACACAAGACAGAACAAGACAAGAACAAGAACAAGACAACCACCACAAATTAAAAACCTTTGCTAATAATTAGTGGATTAAATCAATTGATGGGTAGGTAGGGATTGGGTTCTTGAGCTCTTGCTTACGGGTGAGGGGGGTTTTATTTCCTAGATCTGGTGGTCTCAGGAGGAGGAGGGAGTTGTGTACTGAACTCCTCGGTAACAGTACTGTATAGTTGTCCTTCTGGGACAGGGGAGGCAGAAGGAGGGGAAAAGGAGGAAAGAGGGAGAGAGAGAGATAGTGGGGGTTTGTCTAGACTGGTCTGAGTCTAGTTTGAGCGTAAAGCAGTTCGTTGATTGCACCAGCTCAACTTAGTGAGTCTTTAGTGCCAGTTGCTGTCACCGCCACACTACCCAATTCGGGGACGGCTTCACAATTGGGGGGTGGTGGAAAAACCGGGTACTGGAGATGGGAGGAGGTAAATGTGTAATGCGAATACGATTTTCGAACCACAAGCTCAATAGATTCGCATCCATGATCTTCCCCCCCGTCCTCCTCTCCATCTTATATACACCTATCACTCATCATTCCCTTCCACACACACATCTAAGATTCAAATAGTGGTTGCCTTCAGGCAGAATGATTGTTGATGCGGAAAGTCTGGAGTAAAAGCATTGCGCATTGCGCATCCCTCGTGGGGCACAATCGATCCTGATCCAGGGTTGCTGTCGTCGCCGCCGTCCGGACCAGAGAACAGGTTGCTGAATGATGTCCGATGATGCCACGCGCGATAATAATAGCTTAGTCTAGTCTAGGCCAAGGAATCATCGTCGCTCCCTTTCCCCCCCCTCCCTCTCTCCTCTTCCTAAACTCCTGATAGTCGGACGGTCGGAAGGCCCCTCCGGCTTCTGGATCCCTCTCCTTTCCTTCGAATCGAAAGAATGGAGCCCCAGTCGAGTTCTTTAGTCCGTAGTAGTCTAAGGGGGGTTGTTTATTGACTTCACGTAAAGTGTCGGCCCCTCATTCATCTGGACGTTTTCTAGCGTACTCTGTCATTTGTGCTCGGTGTCCCTGAACGGGTCCATGATCATCTTTCTTCATTTCTGACCCGACCGGAAAGAGTGTCAATTTTCGGAGGAAGCTCGACAGACCCCCGAAATTCAATGTAACGATTAGTGCTTCGTTGGTAATGGGCGACAATCAATCGACTGATATTTGATCATTCATAACCGCCCCTAATGTGTTTCTTCTCGGGGATGGGGGGTTAAGGAGAGGGGCCGATACAGCGAGCACCTGGACCAATTGCTTATCCTCGAGGATGTAAGGTTTGGTGTTCGCCTATTCACGACGACCAAGGACATACATGCAATGTCAGACGAATGGCACGATGTGTTTTAACGGTTGACTGTTTCTTGATCTGATATCACAAATGGCCGCATCGCGGGGTATCCGATGGCGGGGTATTCATCGCCAGCATTGCTTAAACAAACCGAAAGCAATTACCTTCCCCAGAGAGAAGATATCGAGCCTAGAAGCGTAAGTGACTTTGGAATAGACATTGACCAAATGCATGATTGAATGGTAGTAATAGCCCTTGATTGCTAGCTATTGCCAGTAAGCTGGCGATGGAAGAGAGTGGAAGGTAGCGGGAACCGCATGAACCCTCTGGATCCCTCCCGAACGTCACTCCAGTTTTTTTTTTTCCGCCCGCCAAATTGTCAGTTATTGAGAGTGGCCGGGACCTCTCCTAATTCCTCAACACCATCATACCCATAATTATTCCCAACGACTGATTCATTCCTGCTTGTTCTGTAATAGTACATACTTTAAGTTCCAGTCACGACTGATCTATCTATTTTTCGAAATATCCAACACTTTGTGATCTAAAAAACCTCCTCAAAATGGACGCCAACATGAACAACCTGCTCAAATGGAGCATCAAAGCTTCCACCGAAAACCGCGCCGACGACGGTGACAACAACGGAGCTGCCGCTGCTGCTGCTGCTGCTGCTGCTGCTGATGGTACCACACAGCCCTCCAGCGCCGCTTCGCGCGGTCTCAATCCCGAGATGCTTTCCGCCCTCTTCGGCGGTCCCACCGACGCCGACCTGATGAAAGCCTCTATGGAGGCTCTGCGCTCCGATGAGGTGGATCTCGAGAACAAGCTGATCGCGTTCGACAACTTCGAGCAGCTGATCGAGGGCATCGATAATGCCAACAACCTGGAGCCCTTGGGCCTGTGGACTCCTCTGGTGGAGTTGCTGCAGCACGAGGAGGCGGAGATGAGACGCATGGCGGCCTGGTGTATCGGAACTGCGGTGCAGAATAACGAGAAGGCACAAGATAAGGTATGTTTTCTCTCCCCCCCTTTCAAAGCCTCTCTGCCTAGAATCTAATGATAATGTCAGCTCGTCGTCCTCAACGCCCTTCCGAAGCTTGTGACGATTTCCACCACCGATTCTACCCCCAATGTTCGCAAGAAGGCCATCTACGCCATCTCCTCCGCGGTCCGCAACTACCAACCTGCCATGGATGAAGTAACCAAGAGCCTGCCTGAGGGCTACTCTCGTGACAAGATCGACGCTGGCGACATGGATGCTGTGGATGCGCTCATGGACAAGCTGCGTGCTCACCAGGTTGAGTCTGCTTGAGCGGCTTGGCTCTGAAGACCAATAATATAGGGTTGTCGCACGCCCTGCACGAATTCGTCACCTGCTGTAAACGGCCGTGAAGGCCGGGTTATTAGGCTTGTCGGATCATAAATTACCAGAGCATATTCACAGCTCGCCGACGTTGAACTGCTTCCGAGCACAATCAGGCGACTGCATATCTTCCAGAGTGTCTTTCCTGGCTGCTGATAGAGCTGCCTGTCGATCTGGGAATAGAACCGCCTGGCGACAAGCACTTGGCTTGGGTCCATGATGGGACCTGGACCTCTATGAACCAGATTATGTCCCGCACTTGGGGCGGGATCATCCGCTTACATGGCTCTGCATGTCATGAGTCCTTACTGCTATGCATGAGAATATACCCACTTTTTTTTTATTTGCCTATCTTGATTATCTATTTCAATGAACATTTTCTAGATTCAAAGAAAAGAAGTCGTGTTTACGCAAAATATATCTTTCGGCCTATTGGTTCTGACGCTCCCTCCTCTTGGCAATACGTATATATACATATATTGGTAGGAGATTTGCGGTGGCCTAGAGAATGCACGATAGGCAACACTCATCCACGCAATTAGGTCCAGTCGACTATTTGTGCTCTTGCTCCGACTCTTCGCAAGATAAAGTGTGTCTAAGCAGTCAATGTTGCCACCAGGCATACAAAGTTATTAGATAAATCATCCGAGAACATGTATCAAGTGGATGGATAAGTATGCGCGATTTAACAGGCTAAACGTACCACATACAAACAAGGACCAACCAACAAATGCATTCAAGGACAACATAAAACAGAAACGCCGACCACGCATGGAACAAGCACTAGAGCCCAATTGCTCAACCTGAAATCATAACCCCCCACCCTAGGTCCAGTAGTGAACCCATCCTCTCCCTGCAAAGCCACCCACCATATCCTTCTTCATCCACTCCAACCCTTGATCTTCATTCATAGAGCCAGATTGTAGGTATAATCATCCTCAATATTCTGCGAAACCCAGAGCACCACCGAACTACACAAACAGCATTAGCCCCCACTGTCCATTGACCAAAACAACCACTAGAGAAAAGAAAACATACCTCAACATCACCAACCCATTAGCAATGACATTGGCGATTCCAAAATACAAGGTGGGAAACGGGTACGACTTGATCAGATACTTGAGTACCATGACCGTCTGCGAAGTGATCGTTAGCGAGCCAATTTCTTTAAAAAGACATCAGATGCCCCCTCCCCGTAAGGTCCCAAGCCCAAGCCCAACGGAGAAACAACAAAAGAAAACAAAGGAGCAAACATACCACACTCCCCGCCAGCCCCCCGGCCAACAGCGCGAACCCCAGAAACAAGACAAACCGCGCCTTCCACGCGACCCCACTCCCGCTGTAACTGAAGCTATCCGCATGTAGCCGAGACTTCTCGATCGAATTAATTACCAGCATCCCCAGCGCCGAGCAGATGCCGGGGATCCAGTCGACGAATTTCACGTGCACGTTGGAGCCGTTCTTGGCGCTGTGCGAGAAGGCGGCCGCGTCGATGAGGAAGAAGAAGCCTAGGGAGAACTGGTTCGGTTCATTTTGACATTAATATCACAAGGCTTCCATATGTATGGTAGTAGGAAAGGGTGGGCTGGGGGTGTGGAGGGAGAGGAAGTAGAGGTGGGAGCTTACCAGTGCGCCGGAGGTGTAGACGCCTGCATTGCGGACGGCGGAGTTGTTGAGCCATTCAGGCTTGGACCATCGGAAGAGGCGGTTGTTGGAGACGTCCATATTTGCCCAAGGTGATCAGGATGTAAGTGTGTGAGTGAGTGAAAAGACGGCGGTGGTGGTGAGTTCGTAGTCGCTGAGTTAAAGGTAAATAGCTAAGGTAGGTAGTAGAAGATGTTCGGGCTGGTTATCGGCAGGTTGCGGTCATTCGCGTTAGCTTGCCGGCGATGATGCAAGTTGCTTGCCCGGTCGGAGCTCGGAAGAATCATCGGCCGGTCGAGGGTTGCATGTATACAATCCTGGCTGTTGTGTATAATGCACACTGTACAATCAAGTTCTATCCATAGATTGATTTTAGACTATGTCATTTGATATGATGGTATCATAATACTAGTTCAAAGTGATCCCCAGAGTTTCACGCGTACTTTATCACACCCTCGAACACCTTGACCCTACCAACCCAACATGCTTACCATGTATTTATCATAACTCATTATTCATCACCTGTACCAGCCAGGCTTAGTTTTCCTCGCAGAATAATCTCAAGAACTCATCAATGCACGTCATTGCCTTTGCTTTCTCCAATAATGGTGGCAGCCCACTCAGCCCAGATTCTTCCGCGGCTGCCGTCTCCTTCAGATACTTCCGCAAAGCGAACGTTGACGCGCGATAGGTCGCGTGATACATGGCCTTGAATTCATCTTCATCCGCATTTGACCCGGCATCTGCTATTATGCGCGGATCTTTCTCCTCCGGCGTCTCGTCCTGATATCCCGGTCCGGTTCCGGTTTGCGGTCTACTGGAACCTCCCGAGCGTGTCGCAGTGGGTCGGTTGAAGCCATAAAGCCGCATGCACGTCAAGATCGTCCGCGTAATTGTGTTCTTATTCTCGGCAATAATTGCCCCGGCGTCTTTCGGTGTCGTCGGATATTCTACTTTGCCTCCCGGCTGTAGTGAAGGTGACGATCCACAGTCTCGTTTGGAAGTGGATGAAGTTGTAGTATTGGTGGTAAAGTCGATGAACGGATTGGGCGTACCTTTCCGAGAGCCAAGATCCCGCAGATGGCCTCGTCTGCTGCTGGGTCGAGAGGCATCGAATCGAGACTCAAGCGTCTTTCCTGCAATGCTCCCTCCAATGGAAAGGGACCGTGCTCGCTGCGATGGAATGCGTTCGATCTGAGGAAGAGAAGGTTCCTCGGATTCGCGCTTGATCCGTAGCGCTTGGAGTTGCTGCTGGGAGGCGTGCGAGAGTGAGTGTGCCATTAACTGCGACACTGCTTCGCCGCCCTTCTGCCGGACTCGTTTATGATGCTGTGTGACGGAATCGAAGAGAGTGGCAACTCGTTTGCGTTTAGGGCTTGGAGAGTAGATGTCCGGGAGAAAGTGAGCGAACTCGTCATCGTGTATGGAGTCGTCGGTGTTGGGAGGTGCGGACGCAGATTGTGCTCTGGTGATTAGAGATGCGGATATGGGAGTAGCGTAGATTCTGAGCTCTTGTCTGATGGCAGATCGAACCTGATCTTCCAGATCTGATGATGACGATCCAGGTGGGGTGGGAGGCCTTTCGGAGGAGGTTGTCGTTGAGAGGACGCCGTGGATCAATAGGTCGGTTGTGCCGGTACTGGAGACTTTGGTTGGTGCGCCGTTGTTCACACGAACAAGCAGACCAACCGGGCACTGAAATATTTGCAGCCGGTCAAGCTCGTCTTCTTCCAGCCAAAAAGTACTCGTCAACTTGTCCTTGAGCCATATTGTAGTCTCGGGGTTCCCCGCATGGAGTTCAAGGTTCGGACCAGATCGCGCGTGGAGGGGTATAAGCGCCGGGTTTACGAAGCAGCGCAAGCTGAGACATGATTCTTTCGAAAGATCAGATTGCCAGTTGGATGATCTATCGACTAATCTTAGACCTGAATACAAGACTCAGCAGATGCACGCAAGCAGTTTTGTCGCATCCGGCTTACCGTGGAGTTGTGCTCCGCCCTCTAAGGCGATCGCGCCAGTCCAGACATCCATTCTGCGTATCTAGAACTATACAAGCAGCTCACATATCGTGAACTCGAGAATTATCGGGTAGCGAGAGAATTGGGAATCGTAGGTACAAAAAGTTCCTCGCTGGTCGATGTCCGGCGGGTATTTTTACACGAACGCGCCGCCGGAGCGCGATCCCACGTGATCCCATCATAAGCTCAAGGCGGAACGCATCGCCGCATGACGAGGTGATTTGGACAACTTGATAATCTACATCGGATGATCTTATCGGTAACAAGATAGGCCCGTACTGCCAATATTCTATATAAGTGCATAGTGGCTATAATACATCGACCGCATCGCCAAATGACAAACACAAAATCATAGCAAACCCCATAAACACGCAAAGTCACCGTAATACTCCTACGGAACGGTAAATCATATCGATGGCTCGTGAAAAGTAAGAAAGCTGGTAGACACATTGGGGGGATAGGTTCATGCTAGATAGAGAAACATTCTGCAGGGTGGGTTATCCAACGCGAAGCCTGCCTTGCTGGAAAGCACGGCGCTCGGCTTTCAGAAGTCCTCCTGCTCCTTGAAGAACATCGAGAAGCTAATGATAGTTCCGTAGATGAGGAGACCTCCAACAATTGACATGACCATGGCGGGAATTTCGATCGCACCGCAATGCGCAAGGGCGGCTGGAAGAGCTGGATCAAGTAAAATTGGTTAGCTGCCTCGGACGATCTCAAGAAGTAAAACCAGCATCGCAAGCACCGTGAGCCAAAGCACTCGTCACCAGATATTGACAGGAGCGCTCGCAGATCATGCTTCCGGGATCGAAAAGTGCGAACTCACCAATACCCATCAACACCAAGAAACCGGTCATGAAGCGGCCAAAGTCGGCAGCTGCGTTGCCGGAGCTGTCCATAAAGTCATCCGGATTGGCGCATCGTGAGCAGATCCAGTTAGGCAGGGGCGCAACAACATAAGTCGCAACAACAAGCAACGGTAGGAAGTTGTGCCAGAGAGCCGAAGAAAGGATCACAAGAAGAAAACCAATGGCAAGGACCTATGGATGAAATGCATTAGTAGGTGCAAGCAGGTGATTTGAGAAAGAACCAAAGAATTAAAAGCGCGCATACAAACGAGAGTGCGATGATTGTTTTGAGTCCGGCGGTCATGGTTGCGGAGAAGCCCCGGTCGGTGTGAGGAGGAGTCGATAGGGAATAATAGCTCTGTTGAGGGAGAGGGTGGAGAGTGAGGAAGCCCAGAAGATGCTGAGCAAGTGGTATCACGCAAGATGCAGTGATAGAGAATAAGGGTTGTGGATCGACTGCCTAGAAACCCAAGAGTAGAAGGGAAAGTGAGTAAGAAGAATGGGGAGGGAGTGGGATAGGCAAGCAGGTAGGTATGGGTAATACAAGCTTAGCTGGATAACCTACGAGTAGTCAGTCAGTGACGTCCGGGCGCTGGACTGGTGCTGGTGCTGGTGCTGGTGCTGGTGCTGGTGCTGAAAGCCTCAGGCAACAATCATCGACTGCGGAGCGGCGGGAGGTCAGCTTACTGCTGCTGCTAACTGACTAGCGGCGGGAAGCTCTCGTTCTTGCTCTCGCTGGCCGTCACCGCGTCAGTTGCTCTCTGCCTGTCCGAACCTCCTCCACTACTACTATCACTCTATCTCTCCTTCCCATCTTGCGCTTCATTCTTTCCTGCTCTCCCCCACTACCACTCATCTCCTACATCTTTCCCCTGATCGGACTACTCTTCAATCCCTTGACTCCTCATTTGAATCCGATCCTCATCACATCCTCCCGCTATGTTCAGAAACAACTACGACAACGATGCCGTCACCTTGTATGTATTATCGCCAGCTTCTCTCGTCCTTCAAGACTCAACGCAAAGACACCTCAGGTGCTGTGCTAATCAAGGACTCTGCGCACAGCTCCCCGCAAGGTCGGATATTCCAGGTTGAATACGCACAGGAAGCCGTGAAGCAAGGATCCGTGGTGGTGGGACTGGTCAACAAGACACATGCCGTGCTCGTTGGCTTGAAGGTAAGACTAGTTTAGCTACTCTTCCCAACCCCATGAAGTGTTTTCCACTTTCTTTCCCCCCTTACAAAAAGAAGACCTCACACAGCTGACATCTTGCCCCACCTCCTTACCCCCCCTCCCAGCGTAATGCCGAAGAACTCTCGTCATACCAAAAGAAGATCATCGAAATCGACTCCCACATGGGCATTGCCATCGCCGGTCTCGCCTCGGACGCTCGGGTGCTCTCCAATTTCATGAAGCAGCAATCGCTGGGTTCCCGGATGACCTACGGCCGCCCCTTGCCCGTCGACCGCATCGTCAGCCAGATCGGCGACCGCGCTCAAACGAACACCCAACATTACGGCAAGCGGCCCTACGGTGTCGGCCTGCTCGTGGCCGGCGTCGACGACGCCGGTCCCCACCTGTTCGAGTTCCAGCCCTCGGGCATGACCCAGGAAATGGTGGCCTGTGCCATTGGCGCCCGTTCCCAGATGGCCCGGACCTATCTCGAGCGCAACTTGGAGAAGATCGCCGGCTCTACGCGCGACGAGCTCATCACCCACGGCCTGCAAGCCCTCAAGGAGACCCTTTCCCAGGATAAGGAGTTGACGGTGGATAACACCTCCGTCGGTGTGGTGGGTCTGGCTCCCGAGGGTGCCAGGGGTAGGATTGAGAGCTTCAAGCTATACGAGGGTCAGCTGCTCGTACCTCTGCTGGACGCTTTGGAGCGGTCGGAAGCCGGCGAGGAGACGAAAGAGGCCGAGACGATGGAGGTGGACTCATAGAGCGTGGGTGGGGAGACGGTGCCACACCTAGCTTCGAATCCTTTAGATGAATTTACCTTCTGATAGTTATAGTCATGAATCGGGATAATCTCATGTTACTCATCAAATAAGAGGAATACCTGTAAGGTTATATACCTTAGGGCAGCCATAGCTCTCGGGCATGTCATTGCCTACCGGAAGACTGAGAACTAGTATATATAACGGAGATCCGGCTCAAGCTGAAGCAGACACCGTTTCACAGGGAGGAAACGGCTGGGACTTCCTAAGCATCATGCACGACATCCCATTCCTCTAGGGAATATGTGCTTGAAAGTACAATGAAAGCCGATGTGAAAATGCAGAAGGCAACCTCGCTCCAGCACGAATCCGCTGAATGGCAGGTGCTCCACGACACACCTCCCAAGAATAGCTGCGTAGCACCCTTACGCAAGCCCAGATCGATGATAAGTGAAACGGGTATCATATTCCTCCTCCGACCTCAATTTAGGCGCCCACCTTTACCTTCTTCTTCCTTGATTTACTATCCTCCAGCCCGGCAGACGGCGTCGCAGCTCCCTTCTCCGAGCCCCTCCCTGGTGTATCCACCCTGACTTGCGGCGTGGCTACTCTTGCAGCCGTTGCACCACCGCCGGCATTCGGCCCCTGTCTACTCATCCCGCCCGCCGCCGCATCTCCGGCCTTGGACATGAGGAACGACCCCGGCTCGCCGACCAGCGGGTTCTCATCCATGAACTCATCCCCGTACCGCGTCAGCAGACTGAACGACTCTGCCAGCGTTCGGGTATCCTGGTATACGGAGCCGCCTGTCTGCGCCACCTGCGATCCGACAAGAGGCGCCTTCGTTGGCGCGTCAGGCATCGGCGTGTTCTCTTTGCTCTGCTGCGCTGCGGCGGTGCCGGCTGCTTGAGCGGCTGAGTCGGGTTGTTTGGCTGATGGCGGGAGATAGGTGTGTCCGTGTGACGGCGTGAAGGTGGGTAGGGTGGATGCTGTTTTGAGGAGGCTGGTGAGCGAGGTCACGGCCGAAAGCTATGCCATGGTTCAAACAGAGTGAGCAGTTATGAGACAAGACGCCTTATGAAAGGATGAAGGAGGCAGGAGGGCAGCCTTACGATTCGGTTCCCAATGACACTTGCCACTGATGGTGCCATGTAGATGCAATCGCCGACGACAAAGTAGGTGGAGAGGACCTCCACCTCGTCGTCTTGGCCGGCTCGCTTGCGCCGCGTCTGCTTCCGGATCACCCAGATGTTGGAGGGCTCGTGTGCGAATCGCCCGTCCGGTTGCGCGGCGGCCTGGAGTGGATCGTACGAGACGATGAATTCCAGGCCCTGCATGGTGGCGAGCCGGCCTTCGAAGGCTTCGCGGGTCTCGATGAATTGCCGGAAGGCTTCGTTGTAGTTGGCTTGGATCGCGAGGGAGGCATTGTTGGATGTGGGATCGAAGAAGGGGGATTCGGCAAAGTAGAAGAGGACTAGTCATTGGAGAGACAGTTAGCATAGAGAGAACGAAGATACAGTACATCGTGTGACTGCCTGGGAGGAAGTCATACTGTTATTCGAATGGAGATAGCCTCCCATCATCTGCACGTGCGGCGGGGATCGCCATAGGATTTCCTCCAGTGAGGACTCTGGTGCGGTTGCCATGGTGTTCGGTAAGCTCGCACAATGTTTCTTAGGCTTCCCTGGAGACTTGGGTAGCTATGAATAAATGTGCAATGTGCTACGAGACTCTATCAGTGTCAAAGAAGTGACAGAGAACGAAGCTGGAGAGATCGTCGAGGCGTCTCTCCGCGGAGGTGACGATGTTTGGCGTGTTTGCATCCAACGTCGATCAGTCGTTGAATGTAGTGTGCTGTAAATAACAAAAATGGCTACAACTACAATGAGGCAAATGTGAATAAGAAGGGTCTCTGTAGGGAATTTATATAGATTCCAAGTGTTGTAATCGAGTCGCAACATGCTAGTAGGGTATCTTGTTGAATAGAATCAGAATCGGTGTGAAAACAAATCCGCCAAAGCTGCGGGCATGGCCTGCCCGCGATGCGAATGAAACCAAACGCCGCATCGTATATGGTAGATGTTGAATGCGATTTTCTGTAAAGTCTCTTTTGCAATCAATCAAAGTAAAGAAATGTATGTTAGTACGGTAGAGGGCAATGAATCATGCTAGGCATTCTTCATGGGCCGACAATCAAGCGGCACGAATGCCCCAAGGACTGTTCTCAACTTGGTTAACATCTCCTCCCATTCGCCTTCAGCAGTGCTAAGAATGGTGACTGCGCCGCCTGCGCCGATGCGCCAGACCTGTTCGACATCATCGTCGCCAGCACATGTAAAGGCGGTGCGTATCAGGACCGAGAAGCTCCCTCCACCACCGAGATCAAGAAAACCCATTGCACCAGAATAGACTCCCCGGTTTCGATCCTCAATCGAGGAAAGGTGCAAGCACGATCGTTCCTTCGGCGCACCGGTCATAGAGCCAGGTGGGAGGCATTGCTGCAGCGCCGTTAGGCCATATGCTGACATGCCGTTTGACTGTATTTGTGGCATATCTTGAGCCGCAAAGCCAGGTCGGTTTGGGTCGACCTCTCCTATGACATGCGTGATCATTTGGTAGACGCGCCCATGGTCTTCTACCTCGAGAAGCTTCTCCACATGCACCCCTCCCGAGCCACAGATACCGTAGAGGTCGTGTCGGATGAGATCTGCAATCATAAGATTCTCTGCCATCTCTTTGGTCGTGCCTAGGATTTCGCGCGCCTTTTCAAGAGTCATGTCGTTCGTCTTCCTCACAGTTCCTTTCATTGGTTTCATTTCTAACCGAGAGTGACGGTCCCAGTTAAGGAAACATTCAGGGCTGCTGCTGACAATCTTGAGGTTTCCTAGTCTGGCATAAGCACTGAAGGCGGCAGGGTTATGTTTCTGAAGACGCCGGTACAGTTTCCAAGGAAACTCCTTGCGGCCACTATTGCTTTCTGCTGAGGGCAATGTTATGGTAGTCTCATTGGTAAGACATAGTTCGTACGATTCGCCAGCTAGTAGTTGTGCACGACAGGCATCGAATTGGTCCTGGTATATTTGCCGATCCGGGAATCGTACCACACCCTGCTCGAGAATGCGATCCAAAGATTGTGAATCTGTCATCGTACCTTCAGTTTCAGCGGTTCTGTCAGAAGTTGCAAGCCTTTGGAGAGACGTCAATGTCTCATCCAGCCATCCATTGGCCAAATCATCCGTCGCACAAGTGGACTGGATGGTGACGCGGCCAGTGTGATGATCAACGACCACGCTCCTTTCAGTCCATAATAAGCTGGCATCTGCAGGATTGCTCGACGGACCACCGGCTCCTGAGGCATGCGTCCCTTGGAAATCCTGTTCGTGACTTTTTGGACGGGCAATGGAAGCCAGTCCCATTTCGTAAGAAAAGTAACCCAAAAAGCCGGCCCAAAATGGGACCGTATCATCGCCCGTGAGCACTTTTTTGGCATCCATGAGGAACTTGAGTGCGTTCCAGAACCGAGATGCTGACAAGCAATCCTCGATTGTGGTTTGGTGATCACTGGGTGAGCTCTTCGTGCTGCCGACTGATAACTTCTCTAAAAAAAGACGTTCATTCTGCGCATAGTATTCGAGCCTCCAAGTGTTTGAGCTAGGTACAGATATGATGCTGTACCGGCCGTTAGACTTGAAAACGACAGCTGCCGACCCCGAACTATTGAGGGCCTCGCAGATTATCTCGGCTCCTAGTTGCTTGGACTTAAAAGTTCGGGAGGAGGAGTGACTCGATGTTGACGCACTCCACTCCAACATAGTATGGACAATGTCCGGGATGAATGGCAGGTCACCGGAAGACCTAGGCGCGACAATTGACATGCTACTGTAGCTGCCTCGTCCATTCAGTTTGTTGTATCGGAGAGCCGCATCCCACCACTTTTTGAGCAGGTCACTGCATGCTTTTCTATCTGACTTGCAGGATTCAGGATGAAATTGAACGGCCCAGAATGGCTTCTTCCTGTGGCGAACAGCCATTGGAATTCGTGCCTGTTGGGGTGCGCCGTCTTGCTCAAGGGACAGCCAGGCAAGGAGATCCAGATCTTGCGCAACGAAGCCGTTGTGGTGACCGCCATCGGAGACGGATGACTTCATTTCAGCGTAAAGCGAGTGATACAGCGTGACTTCCAGCTCCTGAAAATCTCGGAAAATGTCCTCCTGTGCTGTCTGAACGCGACGGACCTGCCCATGAATGGGGTATGGAAGTCGACGAATCGAAGCCCCGTGGTGCAGACATAAACTCTGGAAGCCAAGGCATATTCCAAAGATAGGTAGTTGGTTCCTGCCCTCCAGGTTCCAGATGTCTCTCATGATCCCCACGTCTTGAGGAATATGGGGATCGCCCGGACCAGGCCCAAGAACGACGGCCTCGAAGCGCTGCACATAGTCGGCCATGTTGCCATTGGGCCATGATGAGTCAATTCTCAAGACTGAGACTGTGGCCTTGAGAACTTCTTCCAGCATGGCAACAACATTGTAGGAGAAGGAGTCATATGCATCAATGTACAAGATGTTCCTGGCTGGAAGTGCACGTGAAGTAGCATCATGACTTATAGTAGGTGTCTGGCCTTCGCTTGCTGACTCCCAGAATCCCAACGAGGGAGCCATATTAGGACACCGAAATTTGAGAAGAGGTCTGCAGGCAGACCCACAATGTGATAACAAAAATTAAGGCAAAGAGATATTGAACAGCATGGATGTATTCACATGCAAAGTAAGAGGGAGGAGATCATTGACAGGAGGAGGGGGAGGGGAGTGGAGGTGGATTGACTATCAGATAAAGAACGACGATCAGGAAAAGATGCAGAATCCGCCACTCCGAGAGTGGCAACGCTAGTAGTCCATAGTACAGTTCCGTACGGAGTACACCCGCTCGGTTCCTGAAAATACCGGAGGAAAACTTTAAGATCTTCTTCGGTCCGAACTTCATCGCCGCCACTTGTACATAGTATTCTACCTCAAATTCAAAGAAATTACTGTACCCATGATATATACTTCCTAGAAAAATAGATAGGTATGTATTTACTATGCGTAGGTCTATCTATCCCTATTCACCACGAGTGTACATACATGATAACCACCTATAAAACCAAACCCTGAAAACGCCCCGCATCCTCTTGATTGGCTCGAGTATTCGACACCAGCTAGAGCTATATTATAGACTTATGGGAAGTCATCTGACGCTTAACCTATGCCGAACAATTCCGTGATAGCATGATCTACAGTAGACATCATATGTCTGTGTAAACCCAACTCAACGAAGACTTAACCAACGAGGTGATCAATGCCAACTCATCATCATCATCATCATCATCATCATCATCAACAACCTCCGCTCGAGGTTCAATTTCCCTGACTGGGAGTCACTAGCCTGGCCGCCACTTTAGGGAAGTACTGCGCAACGAATCCTTCACTGCAGCATTGTTAGTACCTAGAATCATCCTCCTGAAACTGAGGACGGAATGAACTTACGTGTAGAAACTGTGTGCAGAACTGTGATCCTCGACAAGATTATGCGCCAGTTCATGGCACAAGATCACCCACCAATAAATCAGTGCTTCGGATCGAGCGCCGGCAGAGTTCTGGAGCAGCTGCTTCTCGTGCAGCTGCTGGAAGAAAAAGTAATTGCAGAAAATGCTACCGGCCCGATTGAAAGCAATGGTCTTTCCGGGGTCATAGAAGACGCTGATAATGTCGAAGCGTAGGGAAAAGACATCAGCACAGTCGATCAGCAGGGATGCGAAGACGTTGATTCCAAGACTGTTCTTTGCCAGGAAGGCCGATCGGTCTGGAAGGGTTTTGACAAACAGCACATGGATGCCGCAAGCAAGAGTAGCCACAAATTCAAGATCGTGACTTGGTTTCTCATCGCAGTAGGACTTGGTTTCTGTGACCTGACTCGTTTGTGGTCGGGTGTAGACGTCGGACGAACCATGGGGTCGACACGCCTGAACCGCCGAAAGCAATTCGGATTGAAGGCGATGAGGAGAGTTGGCAGCGACCGGTGCTTCCGGACGAGATTTCTGCTGTGGATCTTGGACGGTGTAAGGCGGAGGAGGAGTAGCATTTTCAGAGGGTCCAGGGACTGGCGTGTTCGAAGACTCCCCATTGAGGGCATTCCAAGGTGACCGGTTACCTTCAAGCCCAAACCGCTTGGTCAAATTGGCCAGAAACCCGCGCGGCTTCTGGTCTTGGGCCTGATCCGACCTTTCAACCTGCATATCACGGGTAGAATTTCTGCTCGAGGGAGAATCTGGGAAATCCCCTGGCATGAGTTGCCGCTCATCTTCCGTTGCGTGCGAGCGTGTCTGACTCTGGCTCTGAATCTGAGCCTGGCCTTGAGCCCAGGCGGCTTCTCTTTCCTGCAAGCGTTGTCGTTCCTCCTCAAGCTGCTTCTGTCGCCTGTCTTCTGCCACCCTTGCTTCCTGGGCCTTCTGCTTGAGAATACGTTCTACATTGTACCCGCGAGCTTTCAACTCCAAAAGATCAGTCTTGAGGAGCATTTCCAGGGTCAAAGTCGAATGAAGCTTCGGTCTAGCAAGAATGAGATGCACCAGAGCCTGACTTATTTCATAGAGATCGTATCTGCCCGGACATATCCACAGCATCCAGTTTCGCGATGGCTGCTGGGTGATGATTGCACTTCGCTTCTGAGTATGAGATATACGCCGTCCCTTGAGAGATCGAGTGAGGGAAATGGATTGTACCACCTGGACTTGTAGATGTTTTTCGAGCCAGCGCACATCGTGTCGTATGGAATCCGACGATTGGTCATGCAGAAAGAGTCTCGTGCGTTCGTGAATCAACTTTTGTAATTTAGCTGCTGGACTCTGATCGGCTGCCACTGCGCCCCAATGAGCGCGCTCTTCGACGAGGCTGCTCAGCGGTACTGCTCCCAAAGAAAGGTAGAAGTTCTCTAGGGGCTCTTCTTGTGGAGCGGCCAAAACATGTTCCTTGAACAAATTGAAACTTTGAAAGTCATCCACAACCACAGCATCCTTGGCGACGGTCAGAGTCCACTCCTTAATGCTCTGTTCTTCGTCTTCGTCTTCTGAGCCCGCAACATCATTGTTGACATTCGCCTGAGCGAGAGACGTTATGTCTCTGCTGGATAGAAGAAACGCAGATCGTTTCATCTCCAGAAACAATTCCCGGTCTTTCTTGAGCACCGGGAGATGCTCTGCAAGTGTTCTAAGCAACTTGAGATACTTATCTGCACTTTGGAAAGTGGCCGATACTCTTGCAGGCTCTCTTACTAGCATATGCGCAAGCTCGGTTTTCGTTGGCTCACGCTTGGAACCCACTGCCATAAGGAATAGATTGGCCTCCTGATCAAAATCGACGAAATCAAATATATCCTTGTAATCCTCGCCTTCTCCCAGATAACAGAGCTTGGGCGCCACATGACGCACAGAAGACTTCTTGTCCATTGTACAATGAGCAGTCGAGACGGGCACAATCTGAGCATTGCTAACACGATCGATGTCCCGGGATCTGAGTTCCGACACCCTTCCGGCAAGGTACTTGAATACCACCCGGGCGTCCCTTTTTGTAGATGGCGGCAGGCGTATAAGACAATCTAGACAATCGCTCAAAGGGGGGTGCTCTTTTACTCCAAACTTTGAGGCATGGGGATGGAGATCTTTCCGGAGAATCTGAAAACCAAATAGTGTAGCACCCTCTTCAGTGAAACATTTCCCAGGGGTGCTTAAAGTGTCTGACCCTTCGACAGGTAGGAATGGAACCTTGATTGCGCCACAGTCGAATATAGCATAGCCGCTCGTATGATACTCGGCGATGTAATATGACATGGCTCTTGTGTGCAAACTCCAGTCCTTTCCTGAGGTTGCTCTCGCCATAATATCAACTAAGTCTGCAGCGGATGGAGAAGCCCTTAAGCCAAGCATAGATAGAAATTTACCCTCATTGCTGCTAGGTAGATATTTTCCGGGCCATTGAATAATTGGCAACCCAAGCGCACGAAGTGAATCTTTGGGCTCAAACAATTCGCATATCTTATAGCGCGTTGTCTCAGCGCGCTTAGATTCATTCAAAGTCTGCCCATCGCGGTATTCAGCTGGGCAAAGGCTCGTGTCCTTGAGCCTCTTGATGTCCTTCGAAGGTATGTCTGCTTGAACAGATGCTAGATAGCGTATCAAATCGACATGGCTCCACCTCCGCTCACTGTTGTTCCCTGGGTCCGAAGACTCAGATGGGTTCAAAAGACGTTCGAAGATAACTCCAAGTTCAACTGTTTTACGAACTCCCAAAGATGCCAAAAACTTCTCCTTGACACCGTTAAGACCGTGAATAACAGGTAAATCATCGAATAGTCGAACAGAAGAGAAATATGTTTCGGGTGGAGTCTTCATTCCCAGCTTGGTGGGAATAATGGTTTTCGATTGCAGTACATTGCTCACTGTTTGCTTCGATGCCGGACTAAAGTACTCCCATTGCTTCGAAATCACAGGAAGAACCTGCGCGGAAAATGACGAATTCTGAGTAATATCATGAGCTGCTGAGAGCATGTTTCGATTGCCGGCATTTTCAACCAGCCAAAGGATCCAAGTGACGACCTGCAATTCTGTCCATCCCATGGCCTCCAGCTCTCTGTTCCCAAGGCCTTTTGTGAATTTGAACGGTGCCACGGATGGTGGCAATGGCAAGCTTGCTGGTATTCTTTGTGGGTTCAGAAAGCTTTCGATACCCGCAAATACAATCAATTTGGCCTGTGAGTCGGCGTTCTCTTCGTCGCTTGCTACTGCAACACTAAGGATACTTTGAACGGAATAAGCATCGAGCTGACCCGTAACAGCCTTCCGACTGAGCCAGATAAGAAACTCGTTGACTTGATTGGCACGCAACGTAGTGCGCTCCAACTCCTTCTTAATGTCGGACACAGTGATGTCAGTCACCAGGCCAAAGTCCGTCAATTTCTTGACAAAATCTTTAGCACCTGTCACGAAAGCATCTGGCAAAACTGGAATCGAATCCATGAAACTGAGATCTTTGGGAGCTATGCGTGCTTGATGGCTCTGGATTACACCGCACGTTGACAAAATTTCAATCGAGGAGCTTTTGTTGCACGTCCAGAACGCGTCTTCTATTGTCTGCCCCAGCACGGAAGATGGAGTTGATTCACGAAACACAAATTGATTTGCGGTATGGATAGCCTCGGGGAGTATATCGATTATATCATCTTTGCGGACCTTGGTTGAGTTGAAATCGTTCTTTCCGGGGTGTATCCTGGACTTTATGGATGCCATCTCCGCAGTCCAGGCAATACGACAAACAATGCCGGCCGCCCTTAAAATTTCAAGGTTCCACTTGCTGATATATCGAGTGTTGAGATCGATACTCTCCCTCTCGACTGTGGGGATTACAGAAGGTGCCGATATATGAGCGTTGAGGCCTGTTGTTTGATGGGTAGGGAAACCTATGAAGATCCTTCCATCTCTCGAAGGAAGTATAGAGGCAAGAATCTCGGAGTCCAGGCCGGAAGCTCTGGAGGCTAAAGTAGTATCATATGAAGGTGTCAAGATAGCAATTGTCGATTTCTTCGGTGGTGGTTTCCGAGTTGCTCTTTCAAGTTCACTGCTCAATGTTTGACTGACAGACGCTTGAATACTAGCAGTGTTGATATGAAGGAAGACAGATGCCTTTGAGGTCTTGATCATCTCGCCGATTTCGCTCACACTATCGGTGGCTTCGGTCTTCAACGGCTTTTCCGAGCTTTTTTGTCCAGTGAGTCGTGAGAAGAAGGTGCGTAACGAGCCTGTAGTATCACGGAGGCCGTCGCTGAAGATGCTTGAATTCGGTTTCCATTCGACAACTCGCATCCACTCAGCGTCAACCTGGGCAACCTCCCGAGTAACCGATTGAATTTTCATCAGTCCGTGGGACGTCTTTGTATCGATGTCTCTTGGAATGACAAGGTCAACACTTGGGGCTGTCTTTTTGGACAGTTGCAGCACTTCCCAGTCGTCTAGCCACAAGTCTATACCTTCAAGGCTGACAAAAGTAAGACTACTGGATAAGAACTGGCATAACTGCATCAGCGAAGGGATTGGGGTGGAGTCATTGCGATAGTCCAGAACGAACGTGGTCTCGGGGTTGGCGTCTTCGTTCAGCTGTAACCGGCGTGTAAAAAGTGCGTTTCCTTTCCAATAGAAGGCCATTGCCTCCTTTCCGGATGATACGAAAGGCTCCTCACAATCGTCAAAGACACTGTAGAAGCCGACGCCAAATGCTCCGATTTTAGTTTCATCCGGATTTCCATCAGCAATACGTTTCAGCCTTGACCAATCTTTTTCACTGAAAGGAAGACCATTGTTCGATATGAGGAGGCGTTTAAGAGTATGATGGGAGATTGTATGCTTAATTAAGGTGTTTTCATCGGCAGCTGGAGGCAAGGGTACCGTGGTTGAAGGTAGTGTCTCGAACTTGATAGTTACTTTCCTGGCATTCGCATCCGCGGCGTTCTGTATCATTTCGCGCAGAACAGTCCTGTTCGTATGGCATCAGCGATAATCCCTCGAGTCCAAAAGGTTTGGAAGGTATTACCATTTGCCAGAGTATCGCGCAAGGACTTTCGAGATCAAGCCCCTTGTGTCCACTGTGACCGCCTCTTCATCGTTCCCAGACCCCAAAGTGCGCGCTCTGAGAGCATTAAAATCGATCTTCTGCGCCATCTTCGCAGGTTGACAGGAAGAATATTACGGACGAATGACCCGCTAATTTGGGAAGAGAACTCTCGGGAATGAAAGTTTTCAGACGGATGCAACAGAAATTTTGAGGAAGGTCAAGTTACTGGGTGACTTGAGGTCGATCAATATCCAAGGTGGCTGAAACCTGGGCAAAAGAAAGACAACAACGCAAAAGATCTAGAGGTTCATTCCATGGCAACGCAGGCACCAGCGTATAAAAGGTTGTTTAAAACAAAGAGAGAGAGCTATAAACAGCACAGAGAGACATGGAAGAAGAGGAAAAGGGAAGAGTTGAGAGAATCGGGAGCAGGGATCCCTGTCTGACTGGAACCGAGTTCGATGGCGACTGAGTGATTGCTTGTAGGTAAACCGACGGAGACAACCGCGGAGTTAAATCGTTTATCAGGGAACAGTTTCTTATCTGACTGGATGACTGAACTGAACCAGCTGATAGATAGTCATTATGTCAGCAGGGGGAGAGGGGCGGGCGGTAAACACTCCGACTCGGCGCCAGCATCAACCAATCCATCAATTCCGGGGTTGTTGTTCATCTGTCGGTCATGCTTCGGTGCATATCGTTTCCTTGGTCAAGGTGACCCAAAACTTCAATTACAGAGAGCCAACCAGTGTTAAAGGTTACCTTGACCAACACCTACCTACCTACCTACCTACCTACCTACCACTCTTCATTGCGTCGTGCATAGCTCTTCGTATGAACTCCGGCCGCCTGCCCGCCTACCCGCCTGCCCGCCGTGCTTGGAAGCAGTCTTGCGCACAACCTTGAACACGACTGATTTGGCCGTATACGGACGGCATAATGGGGGTCGATCCGCTCTCCCCCATTGCCCCAGTACGTCTGAGGGCGCTGTTGCTGCCAATTGGCAAAATCAGGCGATCCCGGTTCCTGAGCTTTGCTGCAAGACTTCAAGCTGAGAATGTTGTCCGCTTGGGTGATATTAGTCCCGATGCGCGCCCAAATCGAAGTATGTTAACAAATAGTTCCATGGCGCTCCATTTTTTTACACTCCCTCTGAGCAGCGATAATCGACAATCACACTAAACGGCTGATCTCTATCAATAGACATGTTCTCCCCGCTGGCGTTCCCTACCGGGATGATTCTCTATGATCTCACCTATTCCGTACCGCCCACGTCCCACTTGGAGCTGTTTCCCTTCGAAATATTCCGTGAGCCTTTGGTTGTAATTGCGATTGCCGATGGAGCAGAACTAGGTGAAGATACAAAGAACGGGGATAAATCCTCAGCGGTCGATCGGCCCCCTGAGCCAACCGAACTGGAGCAACTTCGACAGGAACTGGAAACACTAAAGCAGACTAACCTGAGGGCATTGGTACACCAGCTTCTGATTTTTGACTATGACGGCGTCGAGAAACTGTTCAATGGCCCGGATAATGTTTCATGGGTGCCGCGACCCGAAGCGTCCAAAGCTACTACAATGAAAACGGTTTTATGCGACATAACATCTTTGCTCCTATCCGAATTAGATGAGTTCGCCAAGAGCATTCAAAGTATTCCTACTATCAATTCCCCCAGAGCATCATCTTGGGGTCCTCATCGAGGGCCCGACATACGCCCACGCCCAACAGATCGCCTCTTTCACCGGATGACGATGCCTGCGCAGCTACCGTCCAATCCCAACGGTGCATCGGAGTCTGCCCGGAGCTCTAATCAAGGTTCGCCTGCCCCTGGTGACCATGAGACGCCTACTACATTCGACGAAATAACCCGGTCAATTCAATTAGCCAACCGCTCCAACTCGATAAGCAAGCCACATTCGCTCCCATCGTCAAAAGAGCACAGTCGTGATCGTATGTCGGTAAGCGGCATGAGCGCAACAGACCGAACAAAAAACCGGATCAAGGGACGTATAGGTGTGGTTGTTGGAACATTATTTCTCCAGGCAGGCAGATGGCCTGATGCTCTCAAAGAGCTTGTCGAGGCTGCATCCAATGCAAGAGCCAGTAGTGACTATGTGTGGCATGCCAAAGCGCTGGAATCCATTCTTCTCTGTCTGCTGATGCTCGCTTGGGCTGGGATGGACTTTCAGGTATGTCACTTGGGATGGATTCTGCCGCTGATTGTTTGTCACTTACGCCGAAAAGATACCACCTGTATGTTACCCCGTGTCCGACAAGTCATCGAAGCTGTCATACAATACTACCTTCGACTCGAGTTCGTCCTCCGCAGGAAACCGGATCATATCTCTTCAAAACCTGTCCAACCTACTCCCAGATCTTTCGAACAATATACTGAATCTTTATAACCGCGCCGCTAATATCACCGATGAGCCACTGCCTCAGCTAGTCTATTCCGAGACTGTCGTCCGTCTGGCAAGGTTATTGGCGGCTGCACGAATTCGTGATGGTGCTTTGGACGATGTAGCCCTGAAGAACATCGTCACAAACGAGCCTCTGGTGCCTTTACTCCGCCCGGAGCGGCCCCGTGGACTTAACATGCTTCGGAATTCTGAGATTGCAAACTTCCTTTTCCGCGCATTACCTCTATCCCCTGGGTCAGATCTCCCTCCCACTGATGCCATACCTATCACTGTGGGTGTGATATCCGTCTTAAACATTCTCGATCTACCACGAAAGAAGGCGTTTTTGCTACGAGAACTTCTCTCGCTTATGATTCCCACCCTCGTACAAGCGCGCAAGATTGGCGCAGCAGAAGTGGGGGTCCATCCTGCTGCTGGGTTGGCGTCTTTGACGGACACCGCGTTTGACATCAACGCTCTTGACCTTGGCCCAGGCAACATGGAAGAAAGTATGCGTTCGCTACTCGCTGTCATAGGGGACACATATGGCGTGCAGCCATCGTCGTATCGCGAATGGGAAAAAAGACGATCATCTACTATTAGTACAGACGATGCTTTTCCCGACTATGATTCCGTGGCCGCAATTGTCGAACGTTCTTTCCGGCATGCTAACCTGGATCAGTATGGCGACCTCAACCTCAAAATCGATGTTCTGAAGGCAGCTATCAGCTCATGTGAGGCACTCCCAGATTTTGATGGTGTGCTTCGTTTCACAGTTGAACTTCTTCAAACCATTCGAGGGGACCTGATGCTCGCAGAGACCCAACTCAACCCGCCTTGCCTGTCTCGTGACGAGCAGATTCGGCTCTTGAATAACATCAAACGAACTGTTGGCGCCGCCAAAAGATTAGGCGCATCCGAGCTGGAAGCGGAATATTGGGATGACTTCTTAGTACGGGGTGTTGAGCTTTTGCCCCTCCCGGATCCCAGACGACCTGTTCGTCACTCCAAAACAGATCTGGATGCCGTTGCAGCGGATCGCGAAAAGTCAGCCAAGGATCCGTTTCTCTATAATCCCTTTGCGAAGGCAAACACCAAGGCTTCTGAGGTTCTGATGGTTGCGGGTGAATATGCGGCATTCCAAGTCTCGCTTCAGAACCCTTATGATTTCGAGCTAGAAATCGAGAAGCTCAGCCTGGTTGGCGATGGCGTGCCTTTGGATGCTGTGGCCGAGTGGGTGTTAGTACCTCCTCTTTCCTTGCAAAAAATCACTGTTTACGGGAAAGCTTTTGAAGAAGGTGCGCTCAATATCACTGGCTGCATTGTCAAGGTCAGGCACTGCAGGGAGCGCAAATTCCCGATCTTCCAGTCATTATGGAAGCCAGAGAAAGAAGTGAAATTTAAACGCACAGGGCTAGCTGCCAAGAAGCCTGCAGTGGATCGTCCTCTGTCCTGGAGTTCGACCACCTCCAGAGACGGTAAAACAATAATACCCAAGAAGGGCCCTGACACTTCGGCCTGCGAAGTCAGGGTCATTGGTAAACAACCTTCTCTAGCAATTGAGTCGTTGTCTCTTTCCCAGTCAGCAATCATGGTACTCGAAGGCGAACTCAGCTCCTTCGAGATTACGCTTCGCAATGCGTCACCGTGCCCGCTTAACTTCATCTTATTCACTTTCCAGGACTCCACAACCAGACAGGTGCAGTCAGCGCTAAGCAACAAAGACCTCCTTCCTGTCGAAATTCATGAGCTGGAATTGAACCTCACCAGGCCTGCGCTGCGCTGGCGCCGGCAAGGTTCGAACCCTGAAGACTACTCGATCCCGGCAGGTCAAAGTGCTACATTCACCATCGAAATCATCGGAAAGCCCGGCTTGCAGGACACTACCGTGCAAATCGATTATTCGTACCTTGGCATGTCGGACGGCGGTTTACCTGATGTCTTCTATACCCGCCAACTGTTTGTTCCGCTTACTGCTACGGTCAATGCCAGTGTTGAGATCGCACGGTGTGATATCTTACCACTCAGTAGTGATTTTGCCTGGTGGAATCGTAAGAATGGCATTGTGGAAGGCGAATCTGACGATAGTCAATCCCTTGGTACCGGTGCCATCTCACCGGTGCTGTCCCATCTTGCCCACGGCAAGTACGGACCTGATCACTGCATCTGCCTACTAGACCTACGCAATGCCTGGCCCAACCCTTTGTCCGTGTCCTTGAAGGTCCAGGAGCAGCCTGTGGAGTCTGAGCAGGTTTCAGCCCACGACGTTGCTGCTGACTCAGAGGGCCAGTATACTGTGCATGGAGAACTACAACCGGGTCAAACATCTCGCTTCGTTCTCGTACTTCCTCGGGTTCACCTAGAGAACCCCCACGCGTCAATCCCTATACTGAACACGGGCGTGAAGCGTCAATTCGTCGTCAGCGCCCACAAGCTTTCCTTCGACGCCGAGGCGGCCTCCCGCGAAGCATTCTGGTATCGCGAAGAGCTCCTCCGCCGGGTATCCGGACACTGGAAAGAGAAAGCCGGAGGCCGCGTTGGGATCATCGACCTTCGCAACCTCCGCTTCAACGCCCGCATGGTCGACGCCTTCCGCTCTGACGACATCGGCGTGACCTACACCCTAGAACCCTTGCTGCCCAATGATGAGTCAACCAGTACTGCCGCGGCCGTCCGCACCGGAAACTCCAAGTACGACGTTCGTACAGACGAGCTGCTGAACCTCGCCGTCACGATCGTCAACCGCTCGAACAGGCCCCTACACCCTCTCCTACGGCTGCAGCCCAGTCTTCGCCACCAGCCCAGCAACGTGGCCCTGGACCTCTCGCGGCGTCTCGCCTGGACCGGCATGCTGCAGCAGGTGCTCCCCGTTCTCAATGGCGGGGAAAGCACGACCGCCACCGTCGGCGTCACGGCTCTCTGCCGGGGCGAGTATGAGTTCGGCGCCACAGTCGAGGAGCTTCGCCTCCTGGCCCCCAAGTCGGAGCCTGGAGGCGAAGGCGGCGACGCCCATTCGGCGGCTGCGCAAGCGGCCGCCTTCCATGACGCAGACGGTATCATCACCGATACTTTCGGTGCGGACGTGGCCAAAAAGCGTCGCATCTGGCACGCCAAAGAGACCTGTGTTATGAACGCTCATGATTGAAACGCCAAGCGATTGGGAGATAGGAGCACACACAATGAATAGATGGATAAATGCTCCCCTTCGATTCAGCTTATGTATAAGGAGAACTGTTTCTTTAGACGTAATACATATATACCCTCTCTCGCCCTCTCTCTCCTTCTCTTGTTCCTTACTGTGTTCCTATGCAGGCTGTCGAGATGATTAAGCATGCTTCTCGCACCTCGGACTAATGCTTTGGATAGCCCCTCCAAATGACGGCATAACTGTAACTGTAAAGCGGTCGATGCTGTTGGCTGGTGTGCCGGTCTCAGACGATTCACATTACTCTGTGTAGGCTCTGCAACTACCTACAATAGTTTTACTTAGTGATCGCGCCTCATGTCATTACAGCCCCGCTTAGCTGTACAGCCGCCGCGATCTTGAGTGCGAGTTTGTAGAGTCCAGACCGACGGTACGAAGTGCAAAGTAGCATGCTACAGATGGAGAATGAACAATGGATATATTAATAATAGAGCCCCCTTGAATATACCTAATGCCCGATAGCCCTCTGCAACCGTCCAGCGGCAGTCGAGGGCCCGGGCTCGGGCCAACCGCTCACAGCATCATCAACTTCTTCCAGGAAGCTTGTGCTATTGTGAATGGTTGTGCCACCCAAAACCACCCGCACTCCAGGCGAGCTAGCGTTGACTTGAGCGACCATTTTGGCTTCTTCGTAGGTTGCGCCACCAACCATGAAGATGATTATGTCCTGGGGCTTGTCTCGGGTATGGCCCCCGCCCTCGAGAAAGGGGTACTGGAGTTCCCTCAATCGGCCTTTGATCAGGTTCTGAAGCGTGGCTTCTAAGCGCGGAGAATGTTGCGTGTAGACGTTCTCTACACCTTTGAGTCCCTTGAAGCGATCTCGCGCACCAGAGAACAAGGAGGTGGACTCGAACAAGTCTGAGAAGCCACCAGCGACCGGAGGCGCCTGCAAGGAATGGTGATAAGCGAGTAATTTGGGGATGATGTTGACTTTGTACGAGGGGACATCGCCCGCAGTGACCAGCAAGTCCAGGAGGATTGGAAGAGCATTGTTGGGCTGCTTCTCATACCGGATGGCATACAATGCCACTAGCCGTAACTTGCTCTCAGCTGACACCTTTGGTAATTGTATTACTCTTTGGAGATTCTGTAAAGATGTGGTCAATCGGGTATCCTTGGGTGCTCGCCCAGTTCAGATGTAACCATATTGATGCATACCTTGAGGTCATTCGCGTGGTTGTCATTACAAGCCAAACTCTGTTCCAGCTCACTCACGTCAAGAAGATCCTCTTCACCCACACGTCTGCTCAGCTCGCCAACCAGGGTAACATGCTTGCTAACATTCCCGGAAAGCTTGCGAAATTCGGGATAGTCTTCAACAAAGCGTTTCATGTCTGCGATCGATTCGATGTTCATTGTGCTGTGCGTCTTCGCCTGATATTGCTCCACGTATTCTTTGATGTTCTGGCCCAGATCGCCAAAATTCTGATACATATTCTTCTTGAAGAACGGATCCTGATCTTGAGAAAGAACGATTTCCCGTAGCTCCGGTCGGATTTCGGGCACGTCTCTCAGATCCACTCGACCATTGTGGATGCCCATCAATTCATGCACCATGGCCTGGTAAGTCCATTGTGTGAGTAGCGGCGTGATGGGATCATCTCGACGGTCCAAAATCAATAGTATCGGCGGCGTATCCGTCTTGCGAAAATTGAATAGCTGTTCCTCTTGGGTCAACTGGTAGCGGACCTCGGTTGCCAGTTTCTTGGCCAACAAGCTGTTCTTCTCGTAGCGAATCAACGGGTTCTTTTTCAAGGACAATAGGATGGCAATGACGCCTTCCGTGGCTCTCTGTAGGGCATCGGGGTTCCACAAATCTGGCGACTGGCTCCATAACCGCTGCTCAGGGAATCCAAGGTTCAAGGAGCACAGATCCGGGTTGATCACGAGGAAATCTGCAAAGTGCTCCTGGACCAGGCGAACGACTTCATGGGAGTCGGCTTCGGCAAGCCTCTCGAGTGAGGATTTGCGGATGATATTGCTGAGGTAGATATAGTATTCCCCGTACTTCGGTTCGCGAAGCTCGTCGATCAGGAATTGGATAGAGGTGGGGGATGGTCGTATGAAGCACAGGCACCGTAAATGTCGCATTCGTTCCCGAGAAGCATTATCGATCCGATCAATCAGATAGACTTCATGATTCAACAGGGCGGATTGAGTAATGGCGGTGGAGACAATGGGGACCTATTCCAGAGCCGTTAGCACATACGGCGTCTATTCGACACGATCCGCGCAAGTCCCACTGTCTCACTGTCAAGGAGCAAGATCTTCATCTTGGCCGAGGATGAAGAGCCCGAAGCCGAAGCCGAAGAGTCGCCTGCGGTGACCATCTTGGAGATGTATCCCGAAACCGCGGCAACAACGTCCATGTTGGGCGACCGGGAGTGTTGGGGAAAGTGGGGAAAGAGGAGGGAGGAGTGCAGCAAGCGAAGTTAAGATGAAACTCAAGAATCAGAATTAGAAGGAATTGGCGACATCAAGGATGATGTGAAAAGGGGGCGCGCGTGAGCGACAAGAAAGACGTTGGGGTGGAAATAGGACGGGTTGTTGACACGAAGTGGAGATGTGGTGTGGTCAGTTAGAAAAGAAAGGGAAGAAGAAGGAGAAGATGCCAAGCAGCGGGAAGAAACAGATGACGATGCCCATGTGATGGAGTGAGTAGTGAGTACAGTACCAGCTCGCCTCTTTTTGTTTTCGCATCTCAACACTTTTGGGTGGCTTTTTTTTCTTCTTTTCCCCTTCTTCTTTTTCTTCTCCTCCTTCTCAAATGTCTCTATTCACCGCACTCATGCATATCTCGTTTCCTTTCTACTAATAAGTATTGATCACTACTATCCTGCATTTTTACCCTCCATTGCTCCTGCAACATCATGTTGCCCTTTATAGATCTCCGTATGTCGCTCGCAGCCACTTTCCCCATGGCCTCCAAAGAGAGGTAGACTGACTCCCCCTTGGTACCAGTGTTCGACTATCCCGCAAGGGCAACAGGAGCTTCCATTGATGAGCGTATGTTTATACTCCATACTCCCCATTTGTTGGACATGCGCGCAGTGCTGATTTCCGCGCTTGCTTGGTTCCCTCGGCACAGTCAAGCTCATTGCGTCATTCCTCCTCTCATATCCTTTGGCCGGCCTGTTGAAGCGAATCCCCGATGCTCAGCCTTGGAAGAAGAATGTTTTCATTATCGCCGTATCGCTGTTCTACATTGTTGGCCTCTTCGATTTGTGGGATGGTCTTCGCACTTTGGCCTATAGCTCCGCTGGTATCTACCTGATCGCCTACTACATCGATGGATCCTTGATGCCATGGATCGGTTTCGTATTCCTGATGGGCCACATGTCCATCAATCACATCTATCGCCAAATCGTCGACGATGCGCAGGTGGTGGATATTACAGGCGCTCAGATGGTCCTGGTCATGAAGCTTTCCGCGTTTTGCTGGAACGTTCATGATGGCCGGTTGCCGCAAAGCCAGCTCTCAGATGCCCAGAAGTACGCCGCGATCACTCAGTTCCCTGGTGTTCTGGATTATCTGGGCTATGTACTCTTCTTCCCGTCTCTTTTCGCTGGCCCGGCTTTCGATTATGTTGACTACCGCCGCTGGATTGACACGACTCTGTTCGATGTGCCTCCTGGAACCGATCCCTCGAAAGTGCCCCCGACCCGGAAGAAACGAAAGATCCCCAGAAGCGGCACGCCTGCTATGAAGAAAGCTATAGTTGGACTAGTTTGGATTCTGCTTTTCCTGCAATTAGGCTCCCTGTACAGCCGAGACACTTTACTCGGAGAGGGCTACATGAACTATTCCTTCCTCAGACGGGTCTTCATCATGCACATGGTCGGCTTTGCCGCCCGATGCAAGTACTATGGTGTCTGGTCGCTGACAGAGGGTGCCTGCATCCTCTCTGGCATGGGATACAACGGCTTCGACCCCAAGTCGGGCACAGTCTTCTGGAACCGGCTCGAGAATGTGGATCCATGGAGTCTCGAGACAGCCCAGAACTCCCACGGCTACCTGGGCAGCTGGAACAAGAACACTAACCACTGGTTGCGGAACTACATCTACCTGCGCGTCACTCCAAAGGGCAAGAAGCCTGGATTCCGTGCCAGCATGGCCACCTTCACCACCAGTGCATTCTGGCACGGCTTCTACCCTGGTTATTACATGACCTTCGTTCTCGGCTCCATCATCCAGACCGCCGCCAAAAGTAAGAGCCCAGATTCTCCACCTACTGCGGGAACTGTTATACTGATCGAACCTCAGACTTCCGCCGTCACGTCCGGCCCTTCTTCCTCACTCCTGATGGCAGCAAGCCTGGGCCCTACAAGCGCTATTATGATATCGTGAGCTGGCTCCTCACTCAAATTACCATGTCCTTCACGGTGATGCCTTTCATCTTCCTCTCCTTCGGCACCTCTGTCGCCGTCTGGCGCAGCGTCTACTTCTACGGCATCGTCAGCAATGTTCTCACGATCGTCTTTTTTGCCAGCCCCGCCAAGGCTATCCTCGTCAAGAAGCTCAAAGCCCGCGGCACCAGTCGCCCGCCACACGCCCCTCGCACGGCCAGCACCGAGTCGCTGCAACAACCGCCCACACTCGGTCTCCCCAGCGACGCCATGCAGGAATTCGACGACGCCGTCCAGGAGATCATAGCTGAGATCGAGTCCCGTCGCAGGCGCGGCAGTGTCGCTACTATGCCCACGGGCGAAGAGCTGAAAGTCGCGGTCGAAAACAAGATCGGGCGTAAGCTTCCCTGATTCTCGGGATTCCTCTACATTTGGGAGGTGGTAATGCATTGTATGGACGGGTTATTCATTTATTGTTGAATGTCTCCCTTCACATGATCGGCGCCTCTTCTTTCTTCATGTTCTCCTTAGTGTCACCAGTGCGAACTCAATACGGTCAGATGGTTTCCCCATCATTTGGCCGTTTAAAGACCGGTGACTTATGCGCGGGCTGGATGGGCGGGGGCTGGGGGAGGCTGGCCACCTCGGCTAATTCAGCGCCGACTGCATGATAGACAAGGTCTATCGCCCTCTTTTAGAACTTACTCTGTAACTTTAGATCTTGTGTTTTGGCTCCCGGCGCTCGCGTGGTTGCGCATGTTCATCTCGGGTCCTTTTGTTTGTATCAATATTGAGCGACGCTGCTTGATGGGTGACGTTTTGGAATCCAGTTGGTTGTCTTCTTGAACCATGGCTTAGTGTCCGTGATCTGTCGTTTATCATCAGTCAATGAGACCGGATCCAGTATAGGCTGAGCAACCATTCTCCGTATCCGTTGAAAGGAGTCTCGCCTACCATCCAGATGATTTACCTAAGCACCGTTGTCTAATTCAACCATCGTGTCATATATATATCTACCTATGTGTTGATTTTGCTATATAGTTCGTGAATCCCAACTCGAACCCGCAGAGAAATCATTCTCATCGGCGCTCGGGTATCGAGAAGGGCGACATGAAAATAGACAAATGAAAGAAAGAACAGTAACATATATCCATCGTACGTCGTGAAACCCCAGATAATTCCAACGCTATGCATGCACTTTGCAGATAATCGAATAACCCCAATGAACTTGACCAGATAGACGGTTTCGATATAGTGCGGATAGACATAAGATAGAGGACTAACACCCATTTGTCGAGGAATTTTGAGACTGATCTCCAGAAAATAAAATGTAGAGAACATTATAAACATCACGTCATGCCAGTCGTGTCGAGAGTGATATGTAAATATGATATACCAAGCAGCCGTGGGGCAGAGGAAGCCAAATGCGAGAATAATTGCAGGCGCATCGAGCAGGCGGCGCTCAGGTGAAATCAAGGCGTTTGAAGGGGTATAAACAGGTAAAAAGAGTCGACTCCAAGCATTGCGATGCGAAAGTCAATTCGAGCATACACAATGCAATGCAGGCGCAGGCATGGCCTGCGCGAGGAGCGCCAAGGCAGCCGATGTACCTCGGCGCCCTAATCAGGCAGAAGCTGCAAGCGCGATGGACTTGCAAAGAACATAGAACAGGAGACTCAGGTTTTCGATCAACCCTAGAAGCCCACTGTTGTACCGACAACTGCTAAAGTGATCTGCCATATTGTTAGTCGAGGGAGCAGGAGCATGGCTCATGCAGTACTTACCACAATGGTGACGATTACTAATCCCAAAGGGTTCATCCAGCGGTTGAGCTTTCTCCACCATCGGGCATTTTCGTAGCGTCTTCTCTGAAGGTCGAAAAGTCGCATACGTAGGCTTGTTTCGAGCTGGGACTCGGGGTCATCCTGCATAACCATTTCCGGTTGTTTCGGCAAAGGGAGGAATGAGGCGATCAGCCAGGCTAATGAGCGCAGAGTAAGCACATATTGCAGTCAGACTGCGTAGGTACCAGGCTGATACTTACCAAGAGGGAAGATGAACCCAACACAAAATGACCAGACTTGGATATTTCGCCGACCAAATAGAGGCTCCATCCTGGAGTCGAGGGATGGAGCTCCCCGCGTGCCCTTCCGTGGGCCCGTCGCACGTCGATCAGGCAACAGGTGTGGCGACCAGCTGCTGCGTAGCCGATTGCGGGTGTCCCTTCTTTCGAGTTCTGGATCTTTTACCCAATGGCTTCGAGGGTCGCGTGGATCGCTCGGTGGTGCCTCCCACCGTACGCTTCGGAGGTCACTAGTCATTGTTCGAGTATGGCTGTGAGCTGTGGGCATCCGGTAAAGAGCGCCATTTGTACTCGCCGTAGCTGGCCGTAGGGATGGTGGGCGACTTCCCTCCACCGTGGGTAAACCCGAATGGGCAGGTTGCGCTTCGGAGCGCCCATAGTACATCCTAGCCCAGTTGGGCAAAATGTTATGGATGGTCGAACTTGTTCCTGGCCGCTTAGTGCTTCGCATACTGCTTCGTCGGGATCTAGATCCGGACGAGAGGCTGCTGGGCACTGCTGGATTCGAGGGGCGCGCTGGCAAGTTTGCCACATCGTCCTGCTGTTCGTCGCCGTCCGAGTCCTCCACTTCATTCACAAGCCACACAGATGAAGACGTCGGCTTTGGGCGGACCAGGGCTGGAGAAGGCCGTCTAGGCTCTGCCAGAGAGTTGTTGCTAGATCCTTCAGCATAGTTCGAATCGCACTCTGCCGACCATCGAGATGTGACTGTCGACAAATGAGTTTTGAAGCGATCCGAAGAGAAATCAGTGGTAGGTTCCGGGGGGGTGGGCTCCGCGACAACCTCGGAAGTAGATACATCGACCCTTGAGCTTGACGATGAAGGAGCGCGTATTGTCGGATATTGCAAGAAAACCCCGCTGTCGACGATCGCCTGGATATCGGAATTCGGCCCGCTCCGCGATGAGGATGTGAGAGAGCGAGAATGGCTCCGCCCGCGTGGAAGCGTTGAGTTTGATTGAACTGGGTGCACCTGATTGGAGGGATTAGACCGGAATGATTGTGAGCGTGAACGCGAAAGCGAGCTCGATTGTTCGGAGGATGAACCGTGAGTCCATTGAGCCGCTCCGATATACCTGATAACCGTTCCCAAGGAATTCAAAGATGATAAGGAGTTAGATCGAGTAACCGAGCCTGGATTTGAAGAGGCACCAAGCCGCACAAAGTTCAAACTCGAATTGTCGAGGGCCACGAAGTTCGGACTAGATGGAGGTCCGATAGGAACCACGTTCGGGCTAGATTGGCCTGAGCCAAGGGTTTCCGGACCAGATGGGTGACGTGATGAGGTTCGTGACATCACGGGCTTAATTGTTGGAGGGACCAGGGGTAACGTATTCGGTTCCTCATCTGAATAAGCGGCAATGGAAGCGGAATCGGACTTTGGGCCGGTGGATTTGTCTTCTGGAGGCAAGAGATCGGGGAATGATGACTTGCTCGACAACGGATCGTCTTCCCATACTTGCGACGGGGTGTTTGCGGCATCGAACGTCGAGGATAAATCCCAAGGATCACTAGCGGACCGTTGGAAAAAGCTGCTGTCGGCAATGTGGCTTAACTCCGTCGAGGTATTCCCAGCATAATGATCCGGTGCTTCGTCGAGATGGAATCGGGAATCCGGGATAAATTCATGTCCTTTTCCAGGCCGCGGGAGGAGAATCTGCTCAGGCTTGGTCGGATACGGCGTAGCTGAATACACATCGTGTTCTTCCTGACCGGCGTGTTTGTCGCTCGTGGCTCGTAGAGACGCAGGTGGGGAGGACTCGTTCGTCTGGGACGGATTGCGCTCGTGGAGAGCTCTCCGTGCTGGGAGACTCGTTGAAGGTCCAGTCGAGCGCATGTTGTGCAAATTAGTTCATTATTATCACTATTCACCAGTTATTAAGGTCGGGCTGTCGATTAAACCTGCGGGCGGCAACCCGGTAAGGCTGGCGGTATAATCGACGACAAGGAGTTCACAAGAAGCAAGAAACGTAGATCGAAGAACAGAAAAGACAAAACGCCCACGCCCGACTGGGGTTTTCGGGACTGGAGACGGCGAAGAATGGAAACTAAAGATGATCTTCGATCATCAGCTCGGTTCGGGGCACCAAGCGACCACACAAAAACGGACCGCTCGATGGAGCGATTGACAACCCGCAGTTGCCGGCGATGGCCCCGTTGATGTTTGTTGTGGTCTATAGAATTTTATGATGCAATGAAGAATGTCTCGACACAGAAACGACGACGCGATGGTTTAAGGGAGCGTAACTGAGCTGTCCACCGGGGCACTACAGCCAAGGGAGAGTGGATCCGACCGAAGAAATGCCCGGAGTTGGATTAGCGAGAGCGAGTCAAGACCCTCAATGGAGCCAGCTTAATAAGGGCGGGGCGCGATATTAACGAGAGAATAATGACTGGAATAGTAAAAGACTGTCTAACCCGAGACCAGGAAAATAATCAAAGAACGATTCGAAAAGAGCGACGAAAGGAAGGAGGACTGGAAGAAAGGGGACCACAATCTGAAACGACCACGCCGGACTAAGCCGTAATATTTAAACGCCCCGTAGTCCGGGTTCCCAGCGGCGGTGAACCATGGATGAGATCAATAGATGAAGAGAGATGAAGAGACTTGTCTTTGCACCCCTCTTTGGCTTCCAGAACAGGGATACTCGATCCAGGGGGGTCATGCAGACTGCACGCTCTAGAGCGCCATTTGAAACCGCACGATTGGTGGTCAAAAGGGATGGTCCTGCAGCCTGCAGCTCGTCGCTTTTTCCGACTCCCCTTCGGGCAGACGGTGGCCTACCTGCTCCGCCCATGGTCGCCTCGAAACTTGCGAGGGGGACGGACAGCTAGCGGGATGGCGCGGGATGACCGCCAGGGAGAAAGGGTGTGAGAGGGTCTGGCCCGATGGACAGTACTAACATCCAGTAAGTTCGCCGTACGGTTTCTCTCGAATCTTGATAGTCTCCCTCCTGGCTCCAAACATTCTTCGCCGTTCGGATCCAAGACAAATGTGGTCGCAGATCGACATGTCTCCGGAACTCCAGACAAGTACGGATTTGTGCTCTGCTGCGAGCGAGATTGAAGCCTGGCTGAGGTCATTTCGCTTCGCGTTGATCTAAGTATATCCGCCTTCCACCCCCCCCCGACCCAAAGTTGAATGGACTCAGACCAGGAGTTCGAAGATTGCGAAGTGGAGTGAGAAGCAGGCACCATTCAAAAGTCAACTGTGGGCACGGAAGACGCAAGCCAGTCGGTTGGCCATGATTCACTGGCAATGCAAGGTCCGCTTGGTCTTATGTACATATTATAAGAAGTGCATATTCTGTTCTGCACGCCGAAAGTACTCTAGGCCCTAGATTACCTTCTTGTACGCCGTACGACTCGATCACAGGCGGGGAGAGGAGGGGGGGGCTTAGCCTCTCATCAATCTCCACGAGGGCATCGATTATAATGTGACGAGTCCAAATCGTGGAGGGAGTAATCGTGCTAGCGTTGAATCCAACTGCGGTGGAGCTGGACCACCGCAGGAATTCTAGCGAGTTGTCGTGTGGGCAAGAAGGAAAAAGGAGGCCAACGATTCCAGAAGGTTTTATTGGCAGTGAAGAAAAATATCTTGGTCTTTTTTGTCCGCAGCTGGCCCAATGATAATCGTCAGGGGCAATTAGCACTTGGCAGAAAACGTACGTACCGTTGTCGGTCGTCGGAGTCACGGATCCTTCCTGGCTTTTTCTCCCTAAACTTGCCAACTCATCCCAAGTGGAGTCTGTCAACCAACTTAGTGAAGGTGAGGTACCAAAGTTTGCTTATTACTCATATTACCGCGGCGCCCGAGGATGACAGTGGGGTTGTTCATAGAGGACGAAGACGACGATTAGACGGCACACAGAACCCTGAATCCACGGATGGCAGATCTTGGGCTCCATCTTTCGCAGATGTCGATCGGGAATACCAAACGTGAAGGATGCAGCCAAAATGGGGGAGATTCATGAATGGAGAAGGAGGAAAGAGAAAGTTGGAAGGAGGGGCCCGGGGGTGTCTTGAGGTCTTGAGGGGGAGGTGGAGGAGAAGATGTATGAGTACCTAGATACAGTACTCCGTACTTACTAGTCGCGAGATGGAATCTCGATCCAGACAGAAAGAACTGCATGGTTCCATCCCGGTTGCGGGATGATCCTCAGGCACCATCAAGCAAGCTTCCTTCTTCGTCATCGCCTCGCCGGCTAAGATGTATGGTGTATGTACGTTTGTACTCAGTACATACTCCAGTACTAGCATACTCATACTGTGTACTCAAACTCAGGGGATGTTCCAAGTCTCGAGATCTATTTCTGACCGCGTAAATCCTTATATTGGCACCTGTGATCGTCATTCGAGCCTTTTCCCTACTGAAACTCTTTCGTCATTCCTCCTTCTTTCTTTTTGAAGGTCCCACCTAGACTGAATATTTGAGAGGGCGAGACTGTACAGATTGATGTACTCCATGGGTTGACCGTCTTTCAGACCAGTTTCGACTTCCCGGGACAGCAGTTAGAAGAACGATGAACGAACGAGTTCTAGAGTGTTTCACGTTGTTCTATCGAAGTTTGATGCTCTCCCGATCCATGGTTCAAAGATCGAAATCTGCTCCAAGCCAGATCTGGACTAGTACAGGGGAGCTGAAGCAAGACCCAAGGGAGACTCTGAACCAGTAGACCTTCTCCTGAATAAATGCCTTTACCTACCATGGAGTCCTCCGTATAGTACTTCGATACTTAACATATTGCAGGCCTATACCTAGTTCTCTTGGTGAGGCATACCCGCAATCGTCCACTTTAGACAATATAATACGTATCAGTGTCTACGATGAATATAATTATATAGTGCATAGGCACGAACATTTCTCCTTTAGCGCAGGTCGAATTATTTCCCTGATTGACTTTACAGCCAGCGCTCTGTAGAATATGATCTAAATATATTGCTCGGCACCGATAGTCCTTCGATAGTTGGTCTTCACTCGACAGAAGCGACAAAGCTGGAACTAGACGGAAGAAGGGAAGGACAATAGTCTAAGACATTGAGACAGCCCCCGTGAGGTGCAAACATGGCGATATGACGAGACGCTGAAGTGGTTGAGTAAATTGAATAAGTATTCCGTAGTTAGGTTAGTTATGAATTGAGCTTCATGACTAATCATCAGCATAGTCAAGCTGCATTGTAGTGCTATATGAGCTAAGCCTTTCTGGGCTACGCCAAACCGACGGATACGATGACGATTGATGCGAAGAGTCTCCCAGAACAGCCGATTTTCGCTAGCTCACAGTAAGGACCGCAACAAGTGAATGATGAAACGAACATAATGCAAGCCCTTCTACGTTCTCGCTCAGGCCAGATACGGTCGGTCCTGAGACAAAGACCGTGGAATTGCGCCAAACCCCACCCGATCTCCGTTTCCTCCAGTTTCTCGAGACATGCGACGACCATCACGCCAACGGCAGCATCTATCACTAGAAAACTCGATTTGTTAGCGCTTGACAAGAAATGGCAGGCAAAATGGCAAGCGGACTCTGCCAATTGTCTATCTGAACGCAATGCTGCGGGAGATACCCAGGGGACAGAAGCGAAGCCCAAGTCTTACGTTCTGTCTATGTTCCCTTACCCATCGGGAACCTTACACATGGGCCATTTGCGAGTGTATACCATCTCAGATGTGCTGGCTCGGTTCTATCGCATGCGAGGACACGACGTTTTGCATCCAATGGGGTGGGATGCATTCGGGCTGCCAGCAGAGAACGCTGCGATTGAGCGGGGGATAGACCCGGCGGAATGGACGAACAGCAACATGTCGAAGATGAAGGAACAGTTACGCAGCATATCGACCTCTTTCAACTGGGAGTCTGTGAGTGGTTACCGGAAACTCCCGCCTCTTTCTGATGCTCTTCTCTCTACCGTGGGAACAACACTGATGTTTACTCGAACATGCAGGAATTCGCGACTTGCTCACCGGAATTCTACGAACACACGCAACGGATATTTTTAATGCTATACGAGAAGGGCCTCGCATACCAGGATGAAGCGGTTGTGAATTATGATCCCGTAGACAAAACGGTACTCGCGAATGAGCAGGTGGGTGTTGAGATACAAGGAGTCCTCATGGCCGTTGGACTGACCGCGGAACTAGGTTGATGCCAACGGTTGCTCGTGGCGCTCCGGCGCGAAGGTCGAAAAATTGAAACTCAAACAGTGGTTTTTCCGTATCACAGCTTTCAAGGAGATGCTCCTCAAGGACCTGGACTCCTTGTCTGGCGAATGGCCGGAACGTGTGCTCTCAATGCAGAGAAACTGGCTAGGAAAGTCGCAGGGCGCGAACATTCGATTCCCAGTCGCCATTGATGGCAAGCAAGACGGAAGTACTGACATCGGCGTGTTCACAACGCGACCGGATACTCTTTACGGAGTTGAGTACCTCGCCTTGTCGCTGAATCATCCCCTCGTCCTAGAGTCCGCGAAGAAGGACTTTGAGCTGCAGAAGTTCCTCGATACTGCTGCTTCGCTTCCAGCAGATTCGAAAGCTGGCTACAAATTGACTACCCTGACTGCCTCCCATCCTTTACATGTTATTGATAAGGAAAGTCCTCACGTTGCTCGGCAGCTACCTATCTTTGCGGCGCCATACGTTTTGAGTGACTATGGTGAAGGCGCAGTGATGGGAGTCCCTGGTCACGATGCTCGAGATCTTGCATTTTTCAAGGAGAACGTGAACCCGGAATCTATACCTGTTGTCATCGGGCCTCAACGGGAAGGCAAGCCAGACGAATCAAACACCAGTGTCGTTTCGTCGAATGACGCAAAAGCATTCACGCAGGAAGGTTATCTCAATTCCCTGTGTTGGAAATACCAGGGTCTGCATTCCAGTGACGCCAAGAAGCAGATCGTTAACGATCTCAAGCAAGTTGGCCGCGGGGACTTTGTGGAACAATGGAGACTGAGAGACTGGCTGATCAGCCGACAGCGTTACTGGGGTACTCCGATTCCCATCATCCATTGTGATAGTTGCGGTCCTGTTCCCGTCCCGTCAGAACAGCTTCCCGTCAAACTGCCCAAGATCAAAGGCGACTGGCTGAAGGGCAAGAAGGGCAACCCTCTCGAATCATCGCACGACTGGGTGAACACGCAATGCCCAAGCTGCGGCCACTCAGCCAAGCGAGACACGGATACCATGGACACGTTCGTTGACTCTTCGTGGTACTATCTCCGATTCTTGGACCCAAAGAACAAACAATCGCCCTTTTCGCCGTCTGTGGCGCGACCGGTTGATATCTACGTTGGCGGCGTTGAGCACGCGATCTTGCACCTTCTCTACGCCCGGTTCATCTACAAATCTCTCTCACAGTCCGAATTATTTCCAGAGTTAGCTCGCGCTGGAAATGTATCGGGTCCATTTGAACCCTTCAAGTCCCTCCTTTCACAGGGTATGGTGCATGGCAAGACATTCTCGGATCCATCTACAGGCAAATTCCTCCTTCTTTCCGAGCTGGACCTGTCAAACCCAGATAAACCACTTATCAAAGGAACGCAAGTTACGCCAGCGATATCCTTTGAAAAGATGTCGAAAAGTAAGCACAACGGTGTCGACCCGACTGGGTGTGCTTTGAAGTATGGCGCAGATACTATTCGCGCCCATGTCCTCTTTTCCGCCCCGGTCAGCGAGGTGCTGGAATGGGACGAGACGAAGATTGTTGGTATGGAGCGCTGGTTTGGTCGACTCTGGAAGCTCGTTACTGACACCCAGAAAACGTTGTCTTCTTCATCAATTGCGTTGGGCGTATCGGACTTGAAGACATCTTCCGGCCATGCGCTTGCGCTGCCCGGGGCCCTCCAAAGCCTGGCTGATGGTGATGCTAACGCTCTACTTACCACACATCGAACCATATATTCCGTCACCAACTGCATTGAGACCAATCGCTATGGCCTGAATACCGTCGTTTCTGACCTGACCAAGCTAACCAATGCTCTTGTATCATCCACCCCCACCTCACCCGAAGTTCTCTACCTGACTGTTTCGTCCCTACTTCGTCTTCTCTCGCCAATCGCTCCGGCTCTTGCCTCCGAGTGCTGGGAGATCCTAAACGGCTCGGTGGTGACGAGGAACTCAGCCGATGCCGCTTCGGAAACGGCAGCTATCCCAAGTATATTCGACTGCAACTGGCCCACACCCCTTCTGGCCCCCGCCGAGGCCGACATACTGTCCGCACGAGGAGGGCAGACTGTCGCGGTTCAAGTTAACGGAAAATTGCGATTCAGTGTGAAAATCCCACAGCGACTTTCGCCCACGACCGCCGAAGCCAACGCGAACACCACAGATGAACAAGACTGGATTATCAGTCGCATTCTAGAAACCGACGAAGGACGAACATGGCTGCGGGAGAAGAACGACTGGGAGAAGCGCCGACGAGTAATTGTTGTCAAAGGCGGCAAGGTGGTCAATGTTGTATTTTAGAAGCGATATCATATCGCCAGAAGCTTCGAATCATGTTCCGTGTTTCACGCGAAGCATGCGCTGCCTATTATTCGGAAAAATTGTACTATAGATAGAAGACATCCTAATAGGATGAATAGAATATACCAACTCCAAACTCAAGAAGCGAAACAAAAATTGTGGTTCGTGCACCTTGTTGTCTCGAAATCAGTAGAGATTCCACCCAAGTTTGAAGCTCGCGACACCTATGATCAAGGGCCCTTTCGCCCGGTACTGTGTTATTGGCCACCGGGCGTCGCAAGCGCTTCGTGAGTCCGAAGGGGAGCGTTTCAACACTTGGGGTCAACGAGCAGACAGGCGTATCGTGTGATGCGGCAAGACCGGCAGGGCAATGGGTGTGGGCAATGAGGAGGCAGACACGCGGACACGCTGGTAGTGGGGAACAGACGGATGGTTTCCCCTCATGCTGCCGCCGCCGCTGCGGTCGGGGTCGGGCGTGACGTCTGTCTCAAATTATGGAGATTCCAATGTGGTTCTCTTCCAAGACATCAACGTCAACTGAATATTCTCTCCCAGAGAACCAGTGCCGGAGATAATGCGGTCGAATTTCGGTTTCCAGGAAGTGGAGGAATTGCATTTGAGGGAAAAATCGCTTCGGTCGGGGGGAGGTAGAAGAACGCTCAAGCTTGGGTTGTCAGTAATTCGTTAGTTATCGGTTATCGGACTGCGCTTGCGCTGACTACCCCACGACGAAATTCAATGTAAGGGGAGAGTCAAGCTCTAGTAGACACATAGATGTCTGTTCTGTGTGTCAGTCTTGTACTGAGCTACACAGATTGAAACGAAGCGACTTTTCACCATAACATTTCCACATGGGGTCCTGGCCTGCTATGAGAGACAGCATCTGGGAGGCCATGCGGGGAGACTTTCTCGTGAGGAGTCAAATTACCCCTCACTGCCGCCATGCTATGACGGGCAGTCTTCCCCTCATGAGGGGAAAGGATGGAGCTATCCGAACTGGGTGGAATGCGGGACAATCATGGATGAACGGATGGTAAGATTCCAGTCCATTCTCCGTACTAGGTACCCAACTGACAGCAGCCAGACAAAACAGTAATTCTGCCCGTTGATTATCTGAATCGAGCCAAAAGACCCATTCATAATTTAGTCGTAGCACCGACTCAACTCTGCAGTAGCGCCGCGGCAATGCTATGCGGGGACAATCCTGGCTGATCGCCCTGCCAGGTACAGTACTGAGACGTATCTAGCTCCGAGTTATCTGGCAAAGGCTCGGCCCTTGCTCGGATTCCCCCTCATCGGCTCACCACGGCTACTGTAGTCTACTGTAACTCTAGTTACATTTGCATTGCATTCCAGATCCCCGCATGAGCTTTGTACTCGTGGAGCATAGTGACATCGTATGTGTACTGTACTATGTGTATACATTGACTGTTTAGATAATAGAGTGATACAAACGTGCACCGACAGATCGCTCCCTGCAATCGAGGATTGAGTTCCAGGATAGTCTAACTACTCGGACCATTTCACTTTACTTTAGTACTAATTTACATAGCATTGACTATCAACCTAACGACCGCAAAGACGGGAGGGAGTCCCGTGTGCGGAGAAAGCTTGGTGAACCCCTAACTGGGATGATCTGCCACCTGCCATGGTTTCAAGGTTGGCTGGTGGTAGTGATCCACCCCTCTTTCCGAGTCTAGTACTGTACTGTACCCACACCCACACTGCCTGCCTGCGGCACCCCCTCCCCTCCCCTCCCCTCCCCTCTCCTCTCCTCCTCCGCTCCTTCTCGCCGGAAGACGGAGGAACGGATAGTGTACTGTACCCTACCTAAAATAGCAATAATTGAGTACTACCTAAGGTATCCATCAAGTACAATCAGTACAGTAGTACAGTAAAATCACGAGAGAGAGAGAGGGGGGGGGGGGGGGGAAGCCAACTCGGTGAGAATGTATGAAAATGGACCTATAAATTTGGCCAAATTCCCCGCCCTCTTAAGTTCTGCCTTCCATTTACCATCAGTGTCTCCTATCATCGCATCTTATCATCATTCTTGGGTCATCTTCCCATTGTCTTCCTTGCTACCAAGGTACACGCTCAATCAATTTCCATCCCGCTTTCGGTAAGTCGATTTCCCCTCAGCATCGTTGTTGAGACAATTCTTGCCTGCAGTGCAGTCTGCAGCTATTTTTTTTTCTTTATTTTTTTGGGAGATTTTCTTCCCAGTCAGCCAGTGCAGTATTGCAGGCAGTTTGGTCTCCACTTCTGTCTGTCATCGTTCCCCGCTCTTCCTTGTTGCACTGCATCCAAGCTCGCAAAGGTCTCCGAACACTGGCAGGCCGTAACGTTGGTGGTGGCTGCGGGCCAGAATCTTACCTTGCCTTCTCCAACTTCTTTCATCGCTACTGGGTATATATAATGGCAAGCTGACCCTCCGCTTTACAGGTCTACAAGATCCTTCAGTTCTTTCTCTCTCAACCAATCCATCCATCAAATCATCAGTCAATTTGACTCTACTCTTTCAAAATGGTATTTATGCGCTCCGTCTCCCGTCAACTTCGACGGCCTGCGACTTCTCTTCTTTCAAGCAGAGGCCCTCTCGCATCGGCGGGCAGCAGTCCCTTTCGGACCTCACCTTTGGCCAACTCCATTGCTGGTGCACGTACGCTAACCGCCTCGGCCAATCTACAGGGCAAGGTTCTTATGGTTCTCTATGACGTAAGTCCGTCGTCGGCTTCGGCCTCGGCCCAGATCCATCACTGACGACAAAACATCAATTAACAAACAATGATTAGGGCGGTGAGCACGCCAAGCAGCAGCCTGGTCTTCTGGGTACCACTGAGAACGAGCTTGGTTTGAGAAAGTGGCTGGAGGACCAGGGCCACACTCTGGTCACCACCTCTGACAAGGAGGGTGAGAACTCCACTTTCGATAAGGAGCTCGTTGATGCCGAAGTCATCATCACCACCCCGTATGTGGCTTCCCTTAACATAACACTTCCTGTTATGCCCCGCCCCCCTAGCAACCCCTTTTAGCCACTAACTCGGTCGGTTCAGCTTCCACCCCGGTTACCTCACCGCGGAGCGTTTGGCCAAGGCCAAGAACCTTAAGATCGCCGTCACTGCCGGTGTTGGCTCCGACCACGTCGACCTCAACGCTGCCAACAAGACCAATGGCGGTATCACTGTTGCCGAAGTCACTGGCTGCAATGTCGTCTCCGTTGCGGAGCACGTTGTCATGACTATCCTCACCCTGGTCCGCAACTTCGTTCCTGCCCATGAGCAGATCCGTAACGGTGAATGGGACGTTGCTGCCGTTGCCAAGAACGAGTACGATTTGGAGAACAAGGTCGTCGGAACTGTCGCTGTCGGCCGCATCGGTGAGCGTGTCCTGCGCCGTCTCAAGCCTTTCGACTGCAAGGAGCTGCTCTACTACGACTACCAGCCCCTCTCCCCTGAGGTCGAGAAGGAGATCGGCTGCCGCCGTGTTGACGACCTCGAGGAGATGCTCGCTCAGTGTGATGTTGTTACCATCAACTGCCCTCTGCACGAGAAGACTCGTGGTCTGTTCAACAAGGACCTCATCTCCAAGATGAAGAAGGGTAAGATGCCTCTTTTCGTATCGGCAAAGAATCTCAGACACTAATACAACTCTCCAGGTTCCTGGCTCATCAACACCGCTCGCGGTGCCATCGTTGTCAAGGAGGACGTCGCCGAGGCCGTCAAGTCTGGTCACTTGAGAGGCTACGGAGGTGATGTCTGGTTCCCTCAGCCCGCCCCCAAGGATCACCCTCTGCGCTACGTCCAGGGCCCCTGGGGCGGCGGCAACGCCATGGTTCCCCACATGTCTGGTACCTCCATTGACGCCCAGATCCGTTATGCCAACGGCACCAAGGCCATCCTCGAGAGCTACTTCTCCGGTCGCCACGACTACAGAAACGAGGACCTCATCGTCCACAATGGTGACTATGTCACTCGCGCCTACGGTCAGCGCAACAAGGCTTAAACCCTGGAGGACATTAATATGAAATACATGACTCGAATAGTTCGGCAGACGTTCCTGGTTTGAACGTCTCCTTGACGATTTAGCTATTTATGATACCTTCAAAATACAAATATCTTCACTTCAAATTTCTTTGCGCATGGCATCGGGCTGTTTCCGAAGCTGCCCCACACATTCGTAAGCTTGGAATGTTGAGCACTGACATAGACTTTCCTGGCGACGCCTTGACAGTAGTCTATATCTGGATTCCTTCCGCAATAAGAAAACCTGCCCCGTGCCGCCGCAATGGACCCATTCATCTGGAGTTGTGGTATTCATGCAGCCTCTAGGCCCCGAATGTTGTGTTGTGTTCTGTGCGAGTCAATGGCCACTTCAGCCTACTTGACTCTAACCTGAACCTATGAACTTAACTTAGCTACATAACATAACTTATACGGGTGGTTTCCACTTCGAGCACTGTAGATATTGTGACCCAGCTGGCTGCGCAAAGATGTGATGACATCCTCAGTGACATGTGGGAGTGAGTTAGTGACAGCATTCCGTAAATATCTCTATAGGTATTAAAGACATGGGAAGCGGATTATTGCAAAAACTAGCGTCGAGACTGCGGATGGTTCTCTTCCTCGTCCTCACTGTCATCCATGAACCCGGCCTCGAGTTCCCGACTGAGTCGTCTCCCAGAGTCGACAACTGAGTTGCGTTGCCGTTCGAGGGCCCCTCTTCGCTCTACATCCATGTCCATCCCCACCATGATCTCGCCCTCTTCATCGTATATACTGATGTTGTCGTCCTGGTCGGCTAGATGCTGCCGCTGCCACGATGAGGGCAAGAACCGGCGCATGATGGCATCGGCGATGCGGTCCCGAAGGGTCAACGTGTGGGCGGAGATCGTGTGGAGCGGCAGATACTGCGAGTAACGTTGATGATAACGTCGAAAGAAGGGGATGATCACGAAGGAGAAAAGGAGATAAAGGGTTAGCGAGATCACCGCGGGGATGATCATCGTCTGCGCAAGGAAGCCGTCTGTTAGGGCCGTGACGAGTCAGATATGGGGGCTGATGGAAGAAGAGGTTCACCTTTGCAAAATTTGATGCGGAACCCATCTTGGCTTGCAAGCGTCCCTCCGGGCCCGAGGAATCCGGCGCTTGTCGTGTGTCGTCTACTCTCCAGAAGAAAGAGGAAGCGGAAGCGGAGGAAGTGGAGGAGGAGGAATAGGAGAAGGCAGCAGCAATCGCAAGCGGGTAACCAATGCACGACGCAAGGCTGTGTGATCCAATCCCCAAGAGACAGAAAATTAAAATGCCATAGTAACCAGAGATCTCCACAGATACAGAGGTTCAACCATCGGGGAAATTTAACAGCACAGTGGAACAGCACATGGTCTGGCTATTCTCTCCACTCACCTGCTCCGACGAGGCCGCCGATAACCTCCGTGCACGTGATTCCGCCATGGCAGTCCGTCCCACCTTCGAATAGTCTGCTCGAGTAGTCTGAGAATGGTAGGCGGTCAAGGGTACGTGCAGTGCAGTGCAGTGCAGGACAAAGATAGAATCATATCATATCACGTGGTCAGTACTGTTACTCTGGGGAGAGCCACTGGTTAACTGCAACAGTAAGTGGTGTTCTAGAGCCGCTCTTCAATCATGCCGCCCCCCTGATGCCCCGTGCTTTACAGTCCTGACATGCAAAAAGACTCCAGCCACTAAACCACATCCTAAAAGGGTTTCTATTTCCAACTGCTAGAGTAGGATAGCCCTACTAGGTGGAAATCTGAATCTCTTGACTCAGAATAGATCGCCTCTTTCCCTTCGTTTGCGATCCATACATTGGGGGAATCTCCGTGGTGTTCAGAAGGCGGAATTCCCACCTCTTTCTCTCTCTCTCTCTTTCTCTCTCCCCCTCCTCCTTCCTTCCTCTCTCCCTCCCTCCCTCCTCCCTCCCTCTTTTACTCTTACGCCCGCTCCGCTGCGGGTAATAATAATTTCCTTCTAGTCAATTCAGGAGTGCAAGGTCCTACGCTGGCGCCTTGGATCTTCTTTTATTTTCTCCTCTCTCTTTCTCTTTCTTGATTTCTTCCTCTCATCCGAATCCTAAATTAACGACGACACCGGGAATCGGACGAGTCGTTTGGACGGAAGGGAAGATTATCATTAGCGCTCTTTTCAGCCTTCTCTTTCCTCAGCGGATTTCGCTCATGCTGCGCTTTGCATCTCCCAAGCGACGTTCGTCAAGATGCCAACCAGCACGTCTGCGCCAGAAAAATCGAGACAGACCTCCGCTGGGAAGTCGTTCTTTGGGAGGAAGTTGCACAAAGAGAAGTCGGTAGACGAACGTTACGACTCGCATGGCTCGCACGATAGTTTGGCGCCTCCTGGAAGCGCCCCCGGCTCTCGCTCATCCCGCCATTCCAAACGGTCATCCGTCCAGTCCGTGGACTATCCCCACGAGTTTGATCCCAGTGGCGTGTCCATGACCGCAGGTGTCCTGACTTCGATTCCCTACGAGAGCTTGCCCGCCGATACCCGATCGCCTGTCCCCGTTGATCACCTCTCAAGACCTAGTTCGTCCTCACGTAAAGAACCGTCGCCGAACCATCTCGCCAAAGGAAACAGCGACTACCACCAATACCCGGCATGGAACCCGGCCAGCGTCCCCAACAATAACAACCCCACTACCGCCACCACCACCACCAACAGCGCTTCGTCGCACCCAACTGGCCCCCGGCCACCTCCGCATGGCTTGAACGTGACCATGACGGGAAGTACATCGGGGGATAAGGGTGCTCGATATCAGCAGTGGGGACGCCCGGGCAGCTCTGCAGCCAGTACTGGCTTTAGCCACAGCTCCTCCTCTACGCTAGATTCATCGGCGCAATCGCGCTTGTCCTTCGACCAGCTTAGTGTTCATTCGTCGATGTCATCTAATACTCGGGGTTCAAGCTATTATGCATCAGAGAGCTCTTCGCGCACGCTGACACCCTCGAATTCCGCCGATCGCACAACCTACGCATCAAATGGCAGTTCCGGCCGCCTGTCGAATGCACAGGCAGCATGGCAATCGACCCAGCCCGCTCAACCACCCAAGATTCCGGTTAACCAGGAGCAATATCTCGCCCGACCGAGAGACGATCGAGTGGTGGATCAACTGTTTATCGAGCTGATGCAGAAACGAGGATGGCAGAACCTCCCGGAGCAGGCCAAACGACAGATGCTCGCTTATCCGGCTTCGAAAAAGTGGACCTTGGTGCACCAGGACCGGTTGACGGAGATACAGGGGGAACAGAAGCGGCGGCAGAATGCTCGGCAGACTCACGGCCATGATGGACCCTCGGGTATTCTGGAACGCGCTGATGAGGAGGGAAGCCCCGAGTGGTATGTGAAGAAGGTTATGGACGATTCAATCACCTCGAAACAGCTGGCCAGTCTAAGTGTCAGTCTACGAACGCAACCAATCAGTTGGGTCAAGGCGTTTGTTGAGGCGCAGGGTCAAATCGCTTTGACAAACGTGCTTGCCAAGATCAATCGAAGGAAGGCCACAGGTGTCGTCCCAGCTCCCCCGACAGGGGACAAGGATTTGGATCGTGAATATGACATTGTCAAATGTTTAAAGGCCTTGATGAACAACAAATATGGAGCAGACGATGCTCTCGCACATCAACAGGTCATTGTGGCTCTTGTTAGCTCACTGCTATCCCCTCGATTAAATACGCGAAAGCTGGTCAGTGAAGTCTTGACCTTTCTCTGTCACTGGGCCGAGGGCCATGGGCACCAGAAGGTCCTCCAGGCTATGGACCATGTCAAGAATCATCATGGGGAAACCGGCCGTTTCGACGCCTGGATGCGTATTGTGGAGGTGACCATCGATGGCCGAGGGAAAATGGGCAGCCTGGTTGGCGCAAGTGAAGAATATCGCAGCGGCGGCATAGGCATGGAGAATCATCTCATGGAATATGCTGTTTCAACCATGCTGCTCATCAATATGTTGGTGGACGCGCCCGAGAGCGATTTGCAGCTCCGCTGTCATATTAGAGCTCAGTTCATTTCTTGCGGCATCAAGCGCCTCATGACCAAGATGGAAGGCTTTCAGTACGAGGTCATCGATAAGCAAATTGAACGGTTCAGGGAGAATGAAGCCATTGACTACGAAGACCTGCTGCAACGGGAGAGCAGCAGTACGAAGGACAGCATCGAGGGCGAGGTCAAGGATATGAGTGATCCTTTGCAAATCACAGACGCCATCACCGCTAGGATACAGGGCACTCGGGCTCATGATTACTTCCTATCGGCCATGCAGCACATGCTCCTGATCCGGGAGAATTCTGGCGAGGATGGTCTTCGTATGTACCAGCTGGTGGACGCTATGCTCAGCTATGTCGCTATGGACCGTAGACTTCCCGATCTTGACCTCCGACAAGGGTTGACCTTCACCGTGCAAAGTCTTTTGGACCGCCTGCATACAGACTCCGAGGCAAGACGAGCTTACGATGAATCTTTGGAAGCTCGCCAGATCGCGGAGGCTGCTCTTGCGGAGCGCGATGAGATGAAGGCCCAGGTAGAGCTTGGCGCAGATGGCTTGGTTAAGAAGCTGCAGAAACAGATTGATGAGCAGACAGGGATCATCGAGCTGCAACGGAGACGTGAGGAAGTGATGCAGGCGGAGCTTGCGGATGTTCAGAGGCTACGGGCTCAAGAGTTACAGCGGAATGAGCTGGAAACTCGAGAACTCTACCTAATGCTCCGAGACGCTCAAGATATAGCTGCATCTACTGCCAGGAAGAGCAACATGGCCGAAGCGGATCCTTCACAGATGAGAGGCATCCTCGACCGAGAGAAGCTCTTGGAGCGATTGGAGATGCAGCTCGAGCGGACCAAGACACAGTTCAAGCTGGAGGGCAAGGTATGGGGCCAACATGTCACCTCAGATAGACTGCGTGAGCTTCGAGAGCAGATGGATGGCGAAGCCGATGCCGACAATGAGTTCGGACAACGGACAGGTCAAGGCCTGGACGTCAACGCCTTCGGATCGGTTCACCGGAAGAGAAGCCATCTACCGGGCATGGGCCAAGACGACAGTTCCGAGATTCAGACGCCAGTCGACGAGTCCGGTGATGTCATATACGAAAAAGCACGCCTTGTTGATCTTCATCGACCCAAAGTCAATCCTAAGCAAGCCAACGGTCTCCTGGGAGAAATCGCCTCGAAGGTTCCTAAGATTGACGCTGAGGAGGCTGACGATGCTGGGACAAATGGCTCCGTGGACAACAAACTTGCTGAACCTGGAACAGAAGATCACCCTGCCACTTCACAACAAGAAGGAGCCAGGGTCGAGGGTGCAACTGAAAAGGTCGAGAATAAATGTGCTCCTGCTCCTGCTCCTCCACCCCCACCCCCGCCTCCGCCTCCTCCTGCGCCAGGAGGGCTGGGGTTCGCTCCTCCTCCTCCTCCACCACCTCCGCCTCCTCCTGCGCCAGGAGGGCTGGGGTTCGCTCCTCCCCCTCCTCCGCCTCCGCCCCCGCCTCCAGGAGCTGTCGGGGTTCCACCTCCGCCCCCTCCGCCCCCTCCTCCTCCACCAGGAAAATCAGGGTTCCCCGCCCCCTCCGCCCCCCCCTCCTCCGCCGCCCGGTGGAAGACCTGGGCCTCCACCACCCCCTCCTCCTCCCGGTGCTTCTTTCGGTGCCCCTCCACCCCCTCCCCCACCTGGTGCTGGTGGATTCGGAGGTTGGCGCGCAAACTACATGGCTTCTCAAGCTCTTCCTCATCACCAGACAGCTCTCATGCCATCTATCCGGCCTAAGAAGAAACTCAAGGCACTCCATTGGGATAAGGTCGATACTCCGCAGGTGACCGTGTGGGCATCTCATGCTCCTACTGCTCAAGCAAAGGAGGAGAAGTATGTGGAGCTGGCGAAGAAGGGAGTCTTGGATGAAGTCGAGAGACTGTTCATGGCAAAAGAGACCAAGATCTTCGGCAAGGGCGCGGGAGGCAAACAGCGTACGGATAAGAAACAACTCATCTCCAACGAGCTGTCCAAGACTTTCCAGATTGCTATGGCCAAATTCTCTCAATTCTCTGCGGACGATGTTGTACGGATGATTATTCATTGCGACACGGAGATCCTCGACAATCTGGTCGTCATGGATTTCTTACAGAGGGATGAAATGTGCACCATACCCGAGAATATCTCAAAGTCTATGGCGCCATACAGTAGAGATTGGACCGGCCCAGATGCTGCCAGCGCCGAGCGGGAGCAGGATCCTACTGAGCTCACGCGCGAAGACCAGATCTACCTTTATACGGCGTTCGAGCTGCACCATTATTGGAAGGCAAGAATGCGTGCTCTTGCGTTGACACGCTCGTATGAGCCAGACTACGAGCATATCTCCGCCAAACTGCAGCAAGTCGTGCAGGTCAGCGAGTCTCTGAGAGACTCCGTGGCCCTAATGAATGTTCTTGGCTTGATCTTGGACATTGGTAATTTCATGAACGATGCCAATAAGCAAGCTCAAGGCTTCAAACTGAGCTCCCTCGCACGCCTCGGTATGGTGAAGGATGATAAGAATGAGACTACATTTGCAGATCTGGTCGAGCGAATTGTTCGAAACCAGTATCCCGAGTGGGAGGGCTTTGTGGATGAGATCAACGGCGTTATCGCCATTCAGAAGCTCAACGTCGACCAACTGCGCACGGATGCTAAGAAGTACATAGACAACATTAAGAACGTCCAAGCCAGCTTGGACGCTGGCAATCTCAGTGATCCGAAGAAATTCCATCCTCAGGATCGGGTCAGTCAAATCGTTCAAAGAAGCATGAAGGATGCTCGTCGCAAGGCCGAGCAGATGCAACTTTACCTGGACGAGATGGTCAAGAGCTATGATGATATCATGGTGTTCTACGGCGAGGATAACACGGATGAAGGCGCCAGGCGGGACTTCTTCGCCAAGTTGGCTACATTCTTGCTGGAGTGGAGGGTAAGTACATGCAATTGCTTTGCGTCGAAGGCTTCTTTATTCTAACCGTGATATCAATGTCCAGAAATCCAAGGAGAAGAACATCAGCCTGGAAGAGAATCGGAAACGCATCGAAGCATCTCTGTCTCGCAAGCGGGTTAATGCAGGTCTGGCAAACGGCGCCGGTACAGCTACAGAAGGGCCACAGTCCCCCGCCACGAGCGGTGCTATGGATTCACTTTTGGAGAAGCTGCGTGCGGCGGCTCCTCAGGCGAGGGATCAGCGCGATCGTCGGCGTCGCGCCCGTTTGAAGGAGAGACATCAGGTCCGCGTGGCTTCGGGACAGAAAATGCCAGATCCCGCTGGGTCTGAAGGCGCAGAAGCCGGACAGATTGAAGAGACTGGCAGCAATGACACGAGCAACGCGGGTGCAATCGATGCCAACTCGGCCAACACGGGTCTTCTGAGTCCTCCGGGTTTGGAGTCCGAAGCCCCCGAGACTTCGAGCCAAGATGCTCAGCATGTGTCAGAAAGCGAAGACGTTGCGGACCGGGCTGCAAGCATGCTGCAGGGTCTTCGGGACAATGTTGACGGTGAGCGTCAAAGAAGAAGACGTGAGACAGCCGAGGAAGAGCGGCGTAAACGCAGGCTGCGGAGACGCAACGGTGCCTCTAGTACCAGCAAAGACAGCGCCGATGGCTCGGTGGTAGCCTCTGCGTCCGAACCACTTTCCCCTCCCCAGACAGATCCGATTGAACCGGATGATGTGAGTATCGCCAGTCCTCGAGACGGAGATGACACAGCTCCTCGAACACCCTTGACGCCATCTATTGTGGTATCGCCAACCGCCGACCAAAAGCTACAGTTACCTGGCGATGACGAGCCCAGTGAAGGTTCTCCCTAAACAAATCCGTGGAGTAGATTGACCACTGCCTCATATCTCTCCACTCCATGTCCCTCTTTCCCCCAATTTCATTTCCACTTCGCAACGCCCATTTCGTCCTTCCGTGCACTTGTTGCATGAACTAATCGCATTCCTTCTTTCCTAATCTAATGTTTGATAGACCAACCCATGCCGTCTCGGAAGATGTCACTATGTGTATGATGTTCCCCTGGCTGCGTGTTTCAGACACGTCTGTCTTCGTTTCTTTTGATCTTCTTCGAGGGCTGTCAAGCGGCGATGCCAAGTGGGAGATTGGAGGTTTGGTATCCTTTCCTTCGTGGCTTCTGCTTTGATTCGTCCTCCCTGCACCAAGCTGTTGCATTCGTTTCCCGAGTACATTTTCACTTTCCTATTTTCGTTTCTCCTTGACCCTTTATACATCATGCTTTCCATCTCCTTGATCTCCCAGCGATTCATAGCCTCTGACATTTCCCCCTTTCTTTTTTATTATCAACTTCGGTCTCCATTTTCTGTCTGTGTACATACTCGGCTTTTCATTGTTTTCTTCTTGTTTATTATATCTGGATGTCGTTCCGGCGACTGTTGCATATCTCTGGCGGAGGAGGATTGTGAGGCGTATGGCCGTGTGTCTTTCGGTGCGCAGGCGTGACGAAGGGGCGCAGGGTCCCTGTGATATGGCCTTTTCCTACTACATCTACTGGTTTACCAAGCTTAGTGCATACGCAGAGTGGTCCCCAGAATATATATGGGACCCGTAACATCTAATGCGAATACAGAGTACTGTACTTATCATGCTTGTGTGAGTGGATGAGTGTCTTGAGTAATGATATCGACGAGGGTGGGACCGACTGCACGTGATCCCTACCTCCGCGGCATTCTGCGCCAACATTCGAGCCATCCTCTACCCCAACTATCCAGCTTTATGAGGCAATTATTGGTTCTCAGCGACTGATACGATTTTGCGCATGCGAGGCTTCAATCTTCGAACCCTGCGGTGGGCTGCTGCCGCCCGCCCATTGTTGCCGGCCCAGAATCGAGCTGTTTTGTCGAGACGCTCTCCGGCACCACTGCTACTATTAAGTCCATCACTACGCCGCTGCTTCTCAGCCTCTGGCCCGGATTTCTCACTCTTTGATGCCGACTCCACAATCTATGCCCTCTCCACCGCTCCCGGGCGAGCCGCTATCGCCGTCGTGCGAGTATCTGGTCCAGCATGCGTGCAGGTATACATCTTGACCCGCATTCATTTCGCTTTCAGTTTCAGCGCTTATCGAGACCTGTCCTGTCAACCGCTAACTAACCTCACCTTTTGTAGATTTACAACGCTCTCTCCCCCTCCGCGCCCCTCCCTCGCGCCCGTCACGCCGCCGTCCGCACGCTCTACGACCCCCTCCACCCTCCATCCTCGAACACCATCCTCGATGCCGCAGCCTTGGTGCTTTACTTCCCCGGCCCCCGAACCGTGACAGGGGAAGACGTGCTCGAGCTTCATTTGCACGGGGGTCCGGCGATCGTTAAATCCGTATTGACCGCGATCGCGAACCTCAACCCGCCATCCTCGTCACTGTCCTCCTCAACGTCTACAACTACCACAGCAACATATCCGAAGGATCCCCGAGTCCCCCTCGAAACGCCCTCTAGAAGAGGGAGGAAAGGAGGAGGAGGAACGATCCGCTACGCCGAGGCAGGCGAATTCACGCGTCGGGCCTTCCTCAACAACCGGCTGGACCTCCCCCAGATCGAAGCGCTGGGGGAGATCCTGCACGCGGAGACAGAACAGCAGCGACGGATCGCCGTGCGTGCGGCGAGCAGCAGCAGCGGCAGTGGTGAGCAAGGCGGCGCGCTGTCGCAACGCTACGAGCAGTGGCGGCATCAGCTGCTGTACGCGCGCGGCGAGCTGGAGGCGCTGATCGACTTCGCCGAGGACCAGCATTTTGACGAATCGCCGCGCGAGCTGGTCGGGTCCGTGGGCCGGCAGGTGCGCGCCCTCCAGGCGCAGATCCAGCTACATATCGGCAATGCCGCCAAGGGCGAGTTGCTGCGGAGCGGGATCCGCGTGGCGTTGCTGGGGGCCCCCAATGCGGGCAAGAGCTCGTTGCTGAATCGGGTAGTGGGCCGCGAGGCGGCCATCGTCAGTACCGAGGAAGGGACTACCAGGGATATCGTCGATGTTGGGGTGGATGTTGGGGGTTGGTTTGTGCGGCTGGGTGATATGGCGGGTATCCGGTCGGAGGATGTTTTGGGGGATGATGATGTTGGGAGGAGCTCCGCGGCGGCTCGGAATGTGGTGATCGGGGCGGTTGAGAAAGAGGGTATTCGGAGGGCTAAGGCTAGGGCGTTGGAGTCGGATGTTGTCGTTGTGGTCGTCTCGTTGGAGAAGGAGGAGGAGAAGGGGAGTGCGAGTGCTTCTTCGCGGTTGGCGGTTGAACGAGAAGTCGTTGATGCGGCTAATGAGTGCGCGCGCGCCGGCCGCTGCGTCGTCATTGCGATCAACAAGTGTGACCGGTTGCCCGGCCTGGATCGCCTCCCGGATCAGCTGCTCGCCACCGTCCGCACTCTGTTCCCTGCTGTGCCGGACCGGCGCGTGTTCGGGATCTCCTGCCTAGATGCCCGCCGGGAGACGGGCTCCGTCTCTGGCCCGGTGGCGGAGCACGATCCGGGCCATATCCAGCGCTTTCTACAGGGGTTAATCGCTACATTTGAGGAACTGGCCTCCCCGACGGGGATCAAGGAGGATGCCAATGGCCAGTACGACCGGTCCTACTGGGAGGATTCTCTGGGCGTCACCCACCGACAGAGCTCGAACCTACAACGCTGCCTGGAAGATCTAGACGCGTTCATGATTCAGACTCAACCATCAAACCACCACCACCTTACACACGAGTCCGAGGAAGAAGTCGACATCGTCACCGCGGCCGAGCACCTCCGTTCCGCGGCCGATGCCCTGGCCAAAATCACGGGTAAAGATGAGAGTGGCGACGTGGAGGATGTCCTAGGTGTGGTGTTCGAAAAGTACGTTGTCCCCCATTCTTTCTTTTCGGGTCTATCCCTTTCTCTTCGTTCTATCCGTTCAACGAAAAAACAACACATTTCTGCGCTCTCAAACAAATGACATGGCTAATCACTGGGGAGGGGGTGGCGTGTGGTAACAGATTCTGCGTTGGGAAGTAAATACGACTGCTGCTAGCCCTGAGAAAATCTTCTTTTTTTTATCTTTTGGCACCGCAAACCGCAGCCTATACCTCTCCCATCCATTCGGTGATGCTTCTCCGCAGCCGGGGACCTCGCGAGCATTCTACCGGTTGGTCTCTGCTTTATCATTCACATCGTTATACCCGCCCCGGCCTTGCATATCCATCTGTTCGGCTGCGGTCGAGGTCGAGGTGGAGGTTGATGACGTGGGGGCGTTATATCCGCCTCGACCCATGGAGTCCATGGTCAAAGAGGACTCTCTGGATGGTCCCATTTTCTGAGGTATAACAGCGATGGGAGGTACAGTTGAGATGGATGGGCGGGAATGCTGACGATGTGACAGTACACATGAAAGGTCAGTTGAGGGGGATGAGCTGCGTTGAGGACCGTGTCTTGATGTGTGAATGGGAGGCGCAGTCTGCAAGTTGGTAAGGGGGAAAAGTATGTTGGACACCGACCGACCTGGCTCTAGGTAACGTCTCGAAGATAGGCTGGAACAGGAAAGTGATGAAATCGGCTTGGACCGGATCCAAGCCAGCGACAACACGGGATGTATTTGATAGAAGTATGATGAGAGAGGAAGATAGGCATCATGGTCTCTCGATCCCATCCATGCTTTTATAGAGACTTCGTTCATTTGACTTTGAGATCTCTCAAGTACAAAGACAGCTACGCACGCCCAACTGGCCGTGGACAAGTAGGGCTTAGGGGCCAGATCATTGGAACAACAAGTTAGGTATGAACGGTATTCCCTAATAATACTTAATTGTCTCTCCACCTCCAAGGCCATTGGTCTTACCAGGCGTTTGTTTGCCACGGACCATTTCCCGGGAACGTTCTCCGTGTTGTTCTTCGCTCTGTCGGTGCATGGGTGGCTTTGTTTGGGAACATTCAAGACAAGCTCCAAGCCATAGTCACGATGATGTTATTGATGCGGTGTAGGCAGGATTGTGCTGCAAAGCGCTGGGTCAGGGACCCAGTAGAAGCGAGACTTGCATGAGGTGGATGTCTTGAAATAAATAAATGGCACAGCAGAAGTAACATGAAGCCTGGGCCTGATCACAGGCCTTTCTGCATTGCGGTCTTGTTCGAAAACATGGTTCCTCATCCTTGAGCAAGATGAATCGCTGAAGAGAGACAAGAAGGAGAGGCAGAGAGACCTCTTTTACACGGCAAGCTCAAATGCTTCACCCTCCAACGCCGTGTATACTGATGAAAGAGACGATTCTGAGTCCCAGTGTTCGTCCTCCTCGGATTCCCTCTGATACACTGGGCTTGACATCCATATGGGAGACAAGGAGTATCTGGCACACCGCGGGTCGATGACTGAGCTTGGCGATTCTGGCAAGAAAGTCGGTCCTTTCGTTCGAGCGAATGTTGTCTCCAAGGGAAGACTGATACCTCGGGATTTCCTAGATGAGTCAAGGTGGGGTCGCGCGCTAGACCTAAGCATCGGATGCTCGTTCGCGGGGACAAACGCCTGTTCTTCTACGAGGAAGGCCCCTGGCATGCCACTGAGTCCCAAGTGTCCATGGTTAGGACCAGCTTCTCGACGCATATGTTCCGGGGTGTGGGATCTGCTTGTGGGTAGCCCTTGTTCTAAAGTCCCGGGTAGTTCCTGAGGGATTATGGTTGTTTTTGGAGCGGCATGGGTCTCCATTGGAGCGTCGGACCAGAAGACCGGCGCTGGTCGATGCAAACCTTGATCGTGTTTCTCCGCTGGAAAAGAACAAGTCCAAGAAGGTACGACGTCAAACCTCGACGAAGTCGACTGGTGTATCCGATACAACAGGTTCTGCACCTCCAGCTTTCGCTCGTCCGAGATGTTTGCCGAAGGGGCAAAGCCAAGTCGGTCCACCGTAAGTCCTAAATCAGCATCCTCCTTTGCTGATGCGAGATCGCAAGAGAGGAGTAACCGCAATACGTCAGGGTGTCCGTAGTAAGCGGCATGTCGGTAGGGCGGCCAGCCCCTTTCATCGCGCTTGGCGGCCAATGCACCCCGTTGAAGCAATAGAGTGACCACAGGAAGATGCCCTCCCATCGCTGCTAAACACAACGGGGAATCTTCCTCGGACAAATCTTCATGTGGTAGGTAGATGGGTGACCCTCGATCTAGGAAGTTCTGCACGGCAGCGGCATGACCGTACCGACATGCCACGCAGAGCGCGCGATCTCCCACAGAGTCGCGAGCTTTCAGAGAAGCCCCCTTGTCACAAAGCAGATTGAGTAGGCCCATAGATCCATCAGCAGCCGCTATGTGGACAGGTCTCCGTAGGTCGGGGCTAACGCAAGCTTCTATATCGGCGCCCGATATAAGCAGCAATCTGGCGACATCCAAGCTGTTTGCTATACATGCGTAGTGAAGTGGCGTGAAGCCGGTGTGGCAGCGAGCTTCTAGAGGCAAGTTCTTGCGAATGAGGTGCTCAACAACTGCGAATTGTCCGTTCATCGCTGCTAGATGGAGAACCGTACGACCAGCGATGTTTGTTTTAGCCAATACAGTCTTCTTTACGCCCAATGCATTCACAACCTCGGTATGCCCGTTGAAAGCGGCCCAGTGCAAGGCCGTCATTGAAGCATCATCGACGCATCGAACCGAGGCCTTCCGCTTCAACAGCAATCGGACTGCAAACAGTTGGCCCGTAGCGGCTGCGCAGATGAGAGGTGTTCTGCGATCGTTTCCAGCCGCATCGATATTCGCTTTGCTATCAAGGAGTATCTCAATAACCCTGAGATGACCAGCCTCGCAAGCATAATGCAGTGCCGTCATCATCATTCCGTCCTTCGCTTCCACGTCTGCACCTGCTGAAACCAGAAGTTGAATGATCGCTGCATCACCTTGTTTTGCGGCAGCATGCAGCGCAGTAGTCTGGCTGTCTGCACGCGCATTGAGCTTAGCATGGCATGCGATCAGCAGGCGCGCCGCATCAACGTGGCCATAATACGCTGCCAGCCAGAGGGCTGTTTGGCCGTTAGAGTTTCGCACGTCGATATCTAAAAATTCAGGTAGAAGCAGCTCCAAAACGTTACAGTGGCCGCGGGAAGCTGCTAGATGCAAAGCCGTCGATCCGGATTTATCGGTGGCATCCACTCGCGCGTTCCTTTGAAGCAACAGTTCTACCACTTCTGCGTTTGCGTTCTGAGATGCGACAAGTAATGCCGTTCGGCGAGTGGACATGTGACGAACTTCAATATCATGACCCTTCTCGAGAAGATGCGCAATGTCAGCTCGAGATCCGGTCTGAGACAATTCAACCAATAACGGTGCAGTTGAATTATCGGCTGTGATCAAGTCGTTACTCGTCCCTATGTTCCTCGCATAGACCCGTCGCTCCGTGCGACTACGAGCGGGGCAAGATGGGGTTGTTGCGGACCAGCTAGGTCGTCCGAACTGTCGAACGATGGACCGGATTCTCTCACGTCGTGAGCCCGAGGTGCGAGACACCCGCGACGAGCCAGTCACGTCCGATTGCCACCGGCGTGTCTGGGTTGGACTCGAATGAACGGGTTGCGGAGTATGAGATACGCTCCGCTTGTGGCCTTGAGAGGGGCCAGTTGTCGTAGGAGACAGGCGGAGTGGAAGCACCAGGCAGTTTGTTTCTAACATGTGTAAGCCCGACGCAGCTTCGCCAGATTGTCTTTCGTACGGAGTACTGCTGTTCCTACGATCACGGCGAGAAAGAGGAATATCTGTCGTGGTCGCGAGAGCCTCTATTGGCTGCGAAGGCTGCGTATCGGGGAGGTCGTTCCTCCAGGCCTTTTCGAATTCCGATCGAGTGCTCACTGGGGCGGATGAGCGACGATTCATGCTACCAGGCGCTGTGCGAGAGGATGCGTAGTCACTAAATGTCCGCCGGGTTGGACCGTCCTGGTAAAGCCTGTGGATTGTTCTGCGATTGTCTGTTCGTCGTAATGGATGGTAGACCTGCTCAGAAGGAGTCTGACTGGGCTGGTTTCGCATTAACCGAGTCATTGGTCATTGATACTTTTCTGCAGCAGAGCAGAGAAAGAGAGAAGAAACGGCTGTTTTTGTCTCAGCCGAACCTCCTCTATGGTGTCAACATTAGTTATCTAACTGGTTTTCCTCCCTCTCCTTGCGCATGCTCGGAACCCAATCTGTGCAGCGTCATGGCCCGATGTGCCAAGTGTCAGCGCAGTTTGGATTGAATTGTCCGGAAGAGCTTCCTTGACTGCAGGGCTACTGCTCAGCTCGATCTGGAGCATTGACTTGTACGTGGCCCAATCATGCAGCGGTGTGATGTCAGCTTCTCACTGAAGCAATTGTAAACGCGTCGGTCGGGGAAATACAGCGGGTCAGATCTGCAGAGAGAGGAAGAGGAAGAGGAAGAGGAAGAGGAGGCGCGTACGGAGTACTTTGTTCCAAGTTCCAAGTTACCACCACATACTACCCAGTTTAGTAGTCTATCTACTGAGCCTGGCGTACTCCGTACTCCGTATTCCGTACTCCTTCCACTCGTATTTTCTCGATGGTCTGTATCTGTCTACATATCCTTACCTAGGTAATACATACATACTGTACATTCATACATACGTACCTCCCCCATGCATGCAGAAATTCCCACCGATCTTTCTACTAGTACTTACCAAGACAATTCGTCTCACTAAAAGCTGAAGAAAAGATATGATATGACTGGACATTCTATTTCACTTTTCCTTTGCTTTTTTTCTCTTCGTTCGTGTTCTTCTTAATTTATTCTCTTGCCTTCCTCCAAAGAGCACTGATCACACCATTGGCTCCACTCCGCTACTCCCGACGGCCATACCGGTCATCTTTATAATGAGCTCCTGCATGTTCGGAGGCAGCTGCCAACCTTGTGCGTATTCACTTGGTCGTCTGCTCGGGCCTTTCCTGATCTACGTTCTGGCTTTCCTCCAAGTCGCATGCCAGAATTCAGCCCGTACGCCAGCTGAACGGCTTATGGTCAGTACCACGGTAATAAACTTCGCGATGGTGGCTTATTCGATCGAGCACAACGCTTCTGAGGGACGGAGGGCCTTATTCATGCCGCTACGCGGGAAGATAATAAATATTAAGAGGGTGCTGAGTCAAATGGCGGTGGCCGCCTGTTCATGGGAGCATGTCATCGATCTCCCCCCGGAACTTTATCCACGTACGAGGTACTGTACAGTGGTACTAATCGGTTGGTCGCCTCACAGGACACGATCTCCACATAGCTGTGCTCGAGGAAGCTGGGTTACATTTCGGTCAGACCTGCGTTATCCTCGGCCTTCCCTCGGAAACTGGTCGATGGGCTTCTCCCCTCAAGGCTGGCGCCCTGGCACGCCTGCGCGCATTGATAGCGCGTTGACAGCGCCTTTACGAGATATATGAGTTGGAGGGGTCGGGTTGAGGGAGTTTCCTGAACAAGGGCTTGGTGGGGGAGGGAGAGAGGAAAAGAAGAAAAGAAGGTCTTGACGGGGTAGTACGACGTATAGTGTTTGGGCTTATTCAATGAACAATTCCATAGTACGTAGTCTACGGAGTAGTTATGGAATAAACAGCCCGACTCCACAACCTTGTTCTGGTCGGACCCCAATCAGAGAACAGCCCTCAATCCTTCAATCTACTGTATGATGTCTTTCCACACCGTCAAGAAAGTAGCTGGACTCATACTGACCACTATTTACCCACCGTGCTGTACCTACGAATAACGTTAGGTTATACATATCTACGCGATACATATCTACGCGGGGGCTTGTAATCATCCTTGTTTACCTACTGTCCTCTATCCTTATATCTAAAGCGTACATAGAACGGCCTCACAGCTTCCATACAGCCCAGTCCTTCAGATCAAGCTCTTTGATGATCCCTCGAAGTGGTCCTTGTAACTCCATTCCCTCGGCCCACAGCTTAGGTCCTGCCATATAACTGATGAAGCCTTCTGGTCCAGACACAAGGATCAGATTGTCTTGACTGGGTTTGGGAGACGGCAAGCCGACCGAATCAGTGAAATCCAGGATCGCCTGCTTGCCAATGGCACTACCTTCTTCGTCGACAAAATAGTCCACGGTCATCTGACCAGGATATTGCGCCCGGAGAGCCTCCAGCTCTCGGACAATGAGGGATTGAGACGGGTTGAGAGGCGACGCGACCGGAGCTGGGCTGGCTGCTGGTGTTGAACGACCAAAGAACCACGACCTCTGCGGAGCTGGAGTCACTATTGTGTCATTGATTCCCCCCGAACAGTCGTCCCGGTTTCGGTTAGCCCAAAGAATATGAATTCTAGGTTTACAAGTCTGATTTGTGCGACGAAGAAGCGTGTGTGCGGCTTGCAACGCCGGGGCAATTCCGGTCCCACCAGCAATGAAGAGAATGCGTTGCGTGCTCGGTGGGATCCCGCATTCGACCCTCGGGCCACACACTTCTATGGGCGAGTCCATATCGAGGTTGTGGAGATAGCGGGAAACTTCGCCATGGGGGTCTCGCCGGATGAAGAACCGCAAGCATTCATCCTCCTCTTCATCTGGCGAGGTTGAGGGAAGGGGAGTATAGTCTCTTCCGATCTGCAGTTGAGGCTGCTTGAACATCACACTCCATATTCCCGTTGTCCATGCTTCCTCGTAAACGGCGCGGTTGCTCCCATCTACCTTGGGCGGCTGTAGAGTGAAAATGCTTCCCGACGATGACACGGGTTCCCGCGATACTAAATAGTATGGGGTGAATTGAGTGGGAGACAAGGTTGATGACCGAGAACCGTATTCGGATCGGATATATGCGCCAATACCGGCGGCAGCCGTTGTAACAAGGGCCACTTGCACCCATCGACGTGATCTCGGTGGCGGCGGAGGAGAAGAGGAAGAAGAAGAGGAGGAGGATGCGGAGGAGGATGCGGAAGCGGAGGCGGAGGACGAGGTATAAAATTGGCGGCTTCTCGTCAGCAGCCTTCCACCGATGGAGGACACATTGTACCGATCGTACCGAGAAAAGCCCTGACTAAAAATCCGGGGCTTCATGGGTGAAGAGAGAGGAACGAGATTCGAGAACATGGGAAGAAGCTATCAAAAGTTGATTAAAAGTTGATTAAAATCAGGGACTGGTGATCCCTCGGCACTAAGCCTGATCGAGCTAACCACGCACCCTGCCCGACCGTCTGTGCTCAATTCATGTTACAGAGACTCATTCATGGTTTCGTTTATTCATTCATTCATCTATTCAGTTCTATTCTCTCCCTCACCTTACCCTTGCTCTCAATTACACTTGCTTCTTCTCTAATTCTCCTCCTTTGTCCTCTGCTCCTTTTGTGTCAAGTGTTGTGTATTATTTCTTGTCTGTTATACGGATACAACGTCACTCATCGCGCGACCTCAACATTGGCATGGACACAGCCCGTGCTCTGTCACTGCTCGCCATCCACCTCCGCTTCACTCAAAAATACTAATCACCCCTGACCATCGGTGAAAGGCATGTCCCAGATAGCCTTTTCCAACCCCGGTTCGAGGTCGGACAGTTACCATGCACCACCCCGGGATTCTCTAGAGCTCGCCTCGCTAGCGTCATCGCCAGATTCCGGTCCTCGATCTTCCTGCTCCTCCTCTCCCTCGGGCATTACCTCTTCGCGCAAGCTCTCCTTAGACGAAGAAGACCCTTTAACCAGTACTCAGCTCCCCGCACAATCTTTTTCCAATCGACCTCGATCCGCGCGCTCATACTCAGTCTCCTCCGCTTTCGATTTCGGGGCGACGCTCTTTCCCTTATCGCAGACTACGGGCGGGTATGCCCCCTTGGGAGCCCCGTCCGCCTTGGACGGAGAGGCTGGCCTAGCTGACGGATCGCTGGAGCGGAACAAGACCTTGACCTACTTGAACGGTCTGTCCCTCGTTGTTGGCCTGGTCATTGGCTCTGGAATCTTCTCCTCTCCTAGCCAGGTCAATGTCAATGCGGGTTCGCCAGGGGCGTCGCTCATTGCGTGGGTAGTTGCTGGGTTGCTGGCATGGACCGGAGCAGCCAGCTATGCAGAGCTGGGTGGAGCTATCCCGCTGAATGGAGGATCTCAGGTGTATCTCGCAAAGATATTCGGAGAATTGGCGGGTTTTCTGTTCACCTGGTGTGCTGTTCTCGTGTTGAAGCCCGGCAGCGCTGCCATCATCGCCATCATCTTCGGAGAGTATGTCGTGCGCGCAGTAGTGGGAGCCGAGGTTGAAACCATCAACCCATGGATAAACAAGGCCGTTGCCTTTGGCGGACTTTTTGTTGTGACTCTGCTGAATTGCATCTCTACACGGGTGGCCGCACGCATTGGAGACTTGTTCATGTTCTTCAAGTTTGTTGCATTGCTGGCTGTCACAATTATCGGCATAGTGGTAGCTATCACAGGTCTCTCCTCAACTGGAAGTGCTAACAAGGAATGGAAGACTGGCTGGTTCGAGGGTACAAATATCGACGTTTCCGCATGGGCGCTGGCTCTGTACGCGGGGCTTTGGGCATTCGATGGCTGGGATAATGTATGCCTTCCCTCTCATACCCCTCATGCTGTTGCGATCTCTAAGACGAACTCATCTAGACCAACTATGTTACCGGGGAATTCAAAAACCCAAACCGGGACCTGCCACGGGTGATTCACACAGCCATGCCGTTAGTCATCCTATCTTACATCCTTGCCAACGTCGCCTACATCCTCGTCCTGCCCCAAGCGACCATTGAAGCGAGCAATACCATTGCGGTACAGTTCGGCGACAAAGTTTTCGGTCATGTGGGTGCTCTCATCTTTGCACTGATTGTGTCCGCAAGTTGTTTTGGTGCCCTAAACGCCACGACCTTCACCAGTGGTCGATTAGTCTACGCGGCTGGAAAAGAAGGTTATCTACCTGAAGTCTTTGGTACTTTGTGGACACGCGGCACTTCCTCCTCTAATCGCCTTCAACACCGGTCTTGGTTGAGCAAGTCGCTTTCCCGGCTGTGCGGCGCCGGCACGCAGATTGGGTTCACCCCCATCAATGCGATGGCCCTCAACAGTGCTCTTACGGTGGTCTATATCGTTGTTGGCGAGTTCAAGACGCTCGTCACGTTTTACGGAGTCGCCGGCTACACATTCTATTTTCTCACCGTGTTAGGCTTGATCGTGCTCCGAGTGCGCGAGCCGTACTTGCAACGACCTTACAAGACCTGGATTTCGACTCCGATCATCTTCTGCTGTGTGAGTCTGTTTCTGCTCAGCCGCGCCGTCATTGCAGAACCGCTGCAGACCTTGATCGTGGTCGCGTTTATTATCGCCGGTGTTCCCGTCTACTACTGGCGTATTTACAAGCGTGACGGACACAAGGCGCTGCCCAGCTGGAAATTCTGGCAGCGAACCTCCCGGTGACTTTCCTCTATTCATGAATGACAGACTCCTCTAATGCCCAACCTCCTCAACTACATAATCTCATTCATCTTCTTCGCTGAGGCTCTGCCGTTCACCTCATTTTTGTTGTGCATTATATTCAAGGAAAGTCTGCATCGGACGAGAAGACGGGTTGTGCTGTAAGGCCACTATGACTTGATGATACCCATTCGCATTCTTCGGATACTGGTTGTGAAGGAGAGCGGGGGACCTTGTTGCTTTCGTTTTCTATAAGATTACGTCTTAATCGCTTACTTTGGGCCACAAATGGATACCACTCGAACAACGGGCGAGGCGGGTCCCTAGGGCTTTTTTTTTCTTAAACCTGCCTGAGTGTCGTCATTGATATAGAGAATCGGAGCATGGGTTGACACGATTGCATTTTGTTATGTTGATCGAGCATTACTCAAACACATATGTATGATAGAGAATATATAATATTGATTAATACTTAGATGATATCTTCGGTGCCTCACCACCTTAGCTTGCAGTGATCATGTCGCAACCAGTCCGTCCCATATATTTGCTTCTAAAAGAAGGGCAGGACTATCCTCCACCGAAGGCTGTGTCTGAACATCTCCCCCCATTGCGAAGAACTGCAATATGGATCGCTTTTGGTCGGCCGGCATGAGGTAGACTCGGGTCGAGATGACCGTTCTCTCGTTGACGAAGACTTCCAGTACACTGGTATCCCAGAATGCATGGATCCGGAGCGTCTCCTCCCGTGGCTCGCCTTGGTCGGTCTCATAAGTGAAGAGAGTATGCGGCGCACTCTCCGGGTCATGGTCTATCTCAGGAGCGGGAGGTGAAGGGCGGGTGATGATGAACGTCTCTTGATGTACGTTCCACGACAAAGTAGTACGACGTTGAGCATCTTTGCTAGACAGTCAGCAAGAGGCCTCGACGAAACATACTTCCAATGGTCGATATCACAAGTGCCATCCATACCTATGCCATGATCTATGAACAGTCCCACTTGGCTGCAGTCCTTTCTGACGGATATCTCGGCTTGAAGTTCCCACTTGCTCGTCGTTATAGAGACGCTGGTGCCTAGTGATGCAGCTAGCTTGGCCGGGTTTTGTAGAGACATATTAGCTAGGTGGCTTCTGTGCGCATTGCTTCGAAGCTTCTCGATTCTAGCATCTGGTCTAATACCCAGGGTGCGAACGGTGCACGTTCCTCTGAAATCAGCTTCGGACTCTATAGATGTGATAGCGGTGAGCTCCGCGCAGCGCGCGCGCATCACGCGGTGCAGTGTCATTATGTTCACGACCCTAGGGATGGAAAGTGTCCCACTCCATCCCTGCTGATGCCGAATTTTATCGGAGAGACTGTCTTCTGCGATCCAGCAGTAGACAACGTGTTGTGAGGTGACGGGATCCCAGAACGAATTGGCCGCGTATCCGCAGCCGTGGTCAAAGATGCCCGAATAGGCATAAGTTGCAAGGGGCTGCTGTTGCGTCCCGATTCCGGGAGAGGGCTCGATGGACATCCAAAGCTGTGCTCTGGCTGCTCTTCTCCGAGGCTTGCCTCGTGTTGACACGCCCTCGGCCCCCATGATGATGAAGCTCCGGGGTCGGTTCTGGTCGTCCGTCAGCGAGACGAAATTCGCAACCTCCCAGTTGACCCCTAGGTCGCCCGACCAGCGGGATGGTCGAGAGTGAAGTCCTATGTGAGCCAAGTATCCTACATAGCTCCACTCTCGCATATCCTGTGGGTTTACTGAGTAGACAAAGACAGTCGGGGTCTCTCCGACAATGCCCCCGGAAACGAACCCACACAGATCCGAAGATGCTAGGGCTCCCGGCTGTTGTAGGATAAATGGCCATTGAGCGATAAAAGGGTCCCTCCAGCCTGTGACGGAAAGATGATCAGGGGGCCCTGGCACGATTGGGTTGCATTCAAGACGCTGCCATGTTGTCCCTCCGTCGGTGGAAGTCGCAAGACTGATCGATTCGGAGCCGGCCACATAGGGTCGTGCATAGTGAATGGGTAAGCATTTCACTGAAGTATAAATCGTGGTGAGGGCCCCAGACTCCCCATAGATCGTACCAGGTCTCCGGCAACCTGTGAACACACCGCACCTGTCATACTCGGCCGAGGGAGTTAGACACGGCTCCTGGGCTTGTTTCCAGGTGAGCAGATCAGATGATGTACAGTGTGCCCACGATATATTCCCCCAATCATTCCCCTTGGGGTTCCATTGAAACGACAGGTGATAGAGACCAGTGGTGGGATCGTATGTCAATCCACACGGGTCATTCAGCCATCCATTGCGCGCAGTGATGTGGAACGATGGGCGCCACTGTTCGGTCTGTTCAGAAAATGTCTCTTGATGGAGGAGGCTCGTGTGATCTGACAAGGGAGGGGGGCAGTGCATGGCGGCGATATGGGATTGAAAATGCTTGTCTCGCTGCAATGTGCAGCAGGGCTACGTTTATAAACACATAGCTTGATGCTGGACGAAGACCTCCCGGCGGATCCTCGGCAAAACTCGTCTTCGTCATCCGCCAGCTAGCTCGAGCTCAAGTTGTCAATTATCTGTTGCCCTCTCTCGAAATATGTAACCACATCACAAGGTTTTCGATTCTTCTCACATGGGTTGTCCAACAATGAGTCCATTTTTTGGAGTGGCATCAGCATGCTGGAGCCTACTCGACTTATTTATTGATACAAATCGTATATTTAATGCGGGCGTAATGGGACAAAAACGCTAATCCCTTACACCTTAGGCACAGCACAAGCGCTCGCCCTACAGACTGGCAGTGCTACCATCATCATCATCATCATCATCATCATCATCATCGCCTGGGGATAATGTATGGTGTCAATGGCCGAAAAAGGCACCCATTTCTAGCCCGCCCATATAACTATGGGCTTCACTGCGCCGTCATCCTTCTAGTCGCATGGAACGTGAATGATTCTCAATCTCGATGTCTTCTGTCTGCGAACCATGACTCTGCAGCACGGGTAACCAACTAGAGTGATGGCAACAGTTTGTAGGCTTTTTTCCACATTCGGCGTAGTAAGAAGCTATTGCGGTGCCCAGGTATCATTAGTCGTATGAACGGAGCTCAAGAGTGCCTTATACTTGTCCATGAAAGGATGGTTGCCCCCACGGAGTGTGTTAAGCAGAAGCAAATAATCTCCTGCCAGTGATTTGGGAGACGTTCCACCATCGGACATATGAGAGACGGGGGGCTGCATGTTCGGTAGTATTCCCGCGGGAGGCGGCACTGTAATGCCCTTGGCGAGGGGCATCTGGATATTGTATAGTACGCTGATGGCCCCAACTACGATGTCATAGAGTTTTTCCACCTGAGTTGGTTAATAACACGACAGGAAAAGACAAATAACCAATAAGAGAGACAAAAGGGAAGATTAAACATGAGGTTACCACATACCAAGCCTATTCCGTGGGCCTCCATGGAGCTCAAAGGTAGGGCTCGACATATATCTAACGTCTCTTGTGCAAGCGTTACAGCGAAATCAAGACAGAGTTCACGGTGCTCGGATACGGGCCGTAAGAAACCATGAGTGGAGCAAAGGACCCATATCCGGTTCTGGAGCCACTTTTTGGTGATGAAAACATCTGCACTTTGTGTCTCTCTTAAACCGATCGTGGGGCGGTTTTGATCACTACCGTGAGCTAGCTTTGAGCTTTCAAACCAATTGTAACCTTTGTATAGCTCGGATTCGCTGACGCGGTTGAGATTCTGGTGAATCACCAATGCCTTTGCCGCTGTGAGCTGTTCGCAATAACCAGCTTGAATACTACACTGTTGGTTCCAGCAGTCAACGACATCCTCATCAATGGCATCAAACAACTCCATCAAGCGGGCCAGCCCCATCATCCCCTCCGCGTCCTTTTCATTGTGGACGATGATACCAGACACCAAACTGTGGGTAGCAGTGTGAATGAAGTCATGAACAGGCCGCATACTAAAGCCCGGCCTGCCCCAGAAGGTAATCGGATGCCTGCGTTGTAACGCATAAGCCCTTCACAAATGGATACCAATTAGCATAAAGATCAATTCCATAGCGCTATCAGAGAGCCTACCTTTCGGTGATTGATAAGACTAGGTAAGTCCGTAGTCGCTGGCCTTTTTCCTCGCTAGGTAAATCTTGATATGAATCTGGATTGTTGAGACCCATGGTAGCCGCAAGATCTAGGGCCTCCCGCAGGCGTAGCCAAGCCGCATTATGCTGATTGCTACCAAAAAGACAACCGAATAGGTAGAAGCTGGTTAGGACGGCCTCGATGGTGGGATGCTCACCAAAATCAGAACAGCTCCGCATCTTTGTCGCTTCATGCATCATGGATCGCGCTTGGCTCGCTCGGGAGGAGGACGTCGAACGCTCCTGTATCTCGATCGGTTGCGTGAGAGAAAAGGCACACAGCGCTAACAACATTGCGCCGAATTGAGGGTTTCTCCGATGTTCATGAGCCAACATGCGGATGAATAGAGCCGCGCGGTTCAGGACTGGCAGAGTAGGGTGCAGACGATCAAAGTAAATATCGATCCACGGGATCATGTTAGCTTCAACAATTGACGCAGGCCACACCATTTGCAAATGATGAGAGGCTGGCGGTACAATATCTGTTTTCGGTGCTGTAGGTCCCGTCGGAGGTATAGTCGGCGCCTGTAGGCTTGCAGAGGTTGGATGTGTCTCGATAATGGAGGGAAGCGACGTTTTCAAGAGGATGTTGTTCCCCGGGAAGTCAAACACGGGCAATTGAGCGTCCAGGGTATCTGGAAGCCAGTATTCTACATCATTGCGCTCGTTCCAGCAAATCCCACCATTGCTTTGTGGCTCGGAAGCGTCTGTGCTCCAGCCTGGCTGTATGGATGGAGTCGCACTTGAAGGAGCGAGCTCTATGGATACTGGGGTTTCGCTTGGAATGGGCCAAGATTGAGTTCGAAGGGTCTCGAAAACCTGATCACCTCGAGACGAGGAATTTGGATGGTAAGGAAAAGCATTTGGGAACGAATTCGATGCTCCCTGAGCTGGGGGGTTGTTCAATGAGAGGTTATTTTGTTGTTGCCGAATCTGGGATACTCGGCTATGAGTTCCGAAACACGATAGGTAAGATGAAAATATTCCAATGAAGATGACTAAGACTATATGAGCGGGATGCACTCACTGGCCAGTGGGGCCTCTTTTCTTCTGAGGCTGGAAAAACGTGCACTCAAAGCCCATAGATACACAAGCTCGACATGGTTGTGACAAGCTGCACTGTCGTCACAAAGACAGGTAGGTTAGCTGCAAGTCTCCACAGTTGCTGCGGGAGAGGGGGAGGAGAGAGGGGAAAGAGGGGGCGGTGAGCGAAGAAGTGAAAGGAACAAGAATGGGGGGAAATAAGGAAGAGATCACACGCCTTGATTTTCCGAAATTTGCACTGATCACACGCGCGCTTCGCAACAGCTCCTAATGCCTTCCTTCGGGATTCTGTGCGGATGGCACCAGTCACTGACGAAGATGATGTTGTGTTTGTTGATGATGATGATGATGACGATGTTGCGGCAACATCCGAGCGTGGCTGGTTCATGATTGTGGCATATTCACAATGGAGAACACAATTGTGACACAGCAGAATGCAAGGTCTCTCAGACGGTCAGACCATCATGGCCAAGCAAGTAAATAAGTTACGTATGAGCAAGTAAGCAAGCCAGCAGGAGTGGGATGGGAGGAGTGGGTTGAGGCTGGATGTTCAATCCGATCGGTCGGCGGCGGGCGGGACTGCAGGGAGCAGGCAGAGAGCCGGGGAAAACAACGAGAGAAATTAAAGCTGAGCGTCACTGCAACCGCGCGGGGAAAAGGCAAAAAACTCCGCCCTCCATTCAATCCCCACCGAAGATACTCAGTGTCATTCTCTGGTACTTTACAGTACAGAATACAGTACAGTACCCCACCCGCTCATACACACTCCACTTCGTAGACCTAGTACTGGTACTGTAATTCAGCTCCCTGTGTGATTATCGTAGATATTACTACCAAGTAGGTATACCCACGTACGTAAGTACACTCTCAGGTCCTGAAATCGGGTCTGGGTCCAATCAATTGCGAGTGTTTCATGCACTGCTTATCGCTACTGAGTAGTAGTTAGTTAACATTCGAGTCCCAACTGGTGGAATTGGCACTGGATTGCCCTTCATGACCGACATATAAAACAGGTGTGAAAGCTCCGGATTCTCTCACCCTCTCCCTCCTTCCCTCTCTGCCTCCCTCCTTTCTAACATCGACAATTGACCTGAGCTTGACTAAGCAGCCCAATAATCAAGTCTTTTTATATCGTCAACTATGAGAAATCTACAGCCGTGGGAACAGGTCGTCGCTAAAAAGCGTTCTCTGCGAGATCAAAAGATAGAACCCTACATTGTCGCCGATATTGAACAACGTTTTCCTCGGGTGTACAATGTTCATGAGCGCACCTGCCTGCATGATGCATCCGGCTTTGAGGAAATTACCGACATTGACAGTGCTCTTCAGCTTTTCGAACAATTGAAGACCGGAAGAATCACTGCGGAGCAGACCACCCTAGCCTACATCAAAAGGTACACCTGTTAACGCCGCAAGCGCGAAGATAATCCGACTACATGCTGATACTACAGTACGTCTACTCAGAGCTGTGGTGGCACATCAATTGGTGAGCATGGGATTGGACCATATGATGGATAACGGCGAACTCGATCACAGGGTACTGACACGAGGAACCCACTAGACAAACTGCTTTACAGAGGTTACCTTCGAGGAAGCCTTGGTACAAGCCAGGGACTTGGATCGCGAGTTTCAACGGACTGGCAAAGTCAAAGGTCCCCTGCATGGTATTCCGGTCACGCTGAAGGATCAGTTCAACATCAAAGGGGTCGATAGCACACTGGGCTACGTGGGCCGCTCGTTTGCGCCCGCTGCGCAAGATGCGATCATGGTTCGGTTACTGAAAGACATGGGTGCTGTTGTGTTGGCAAAGACGAACTTACCACAGAGCATTATGGTGCAACGCCTGTCCAGTTCAAATCAGTCACTCCGGAGACTAACGGATTCAATAGTGGGCTGAGACGGAAAATCCCCTCTGGGGCCTAACAACCAATCCGCGGGACCCTGCACTTACGCCGGGCGGCTCAACTGGAGGAGAAGCTGCGCTTTTGGCACTGCGCGGTTCTCTTTTAGGGTTTGGAACAGACATCGGTGGGAGCATCAGAATCCCGCAAAGTCTCATGGGACTGTATGGCCTGAAACCCAGTGTAAGGCCGGATCCCGAAGCCATAGCAGAGTTGAAGACTAACTCCGCACCAGAGTAGCAGACTTCCTTACCACGGAGTTCCCGTTTCAACTGAAGGACAGGAGCACGTTCCTTCATCTGTTGGTCCCATGGGGAGGGACCTATCGTCACTCTGCTATGTAAGTCGAGCTTTAATCGATGCTAAGCCATGGTTGTTTGATCCGAAATGCCCACCGCTTCCTTGGAATGAGAACGTTTTCCGAGAAATTCAAAGTCGACCTATGACTATTGGCCTGGTCGTGGATGATGGAGTCGTGAGGGTCCATCCACCCATCGCACGAGCTCTCCGTGAGCTTTCTACTGTGTTAAAGGCGCACGGTCACGACATAGTGACATGGGACGCGTCAGACCATCTGGAGTGTATCCGCCTCATGGACTTATTCTACACTGTTGATGGTGGTGAAGACGTTCGTCGCGATATTGATGCGGCGGGGGAGCCATATATTCCCCACGTTGAAGCGCTCGTCAACCGCGGCAAGGCTGTCTCCGTCTATGAGTATTGGCAGCTCAACAAGAGAAAGGTTGCTCTACAAGAGCGATATCTCAACAAGTGGAACGCGACCCTCTCTCCCTCGGGTAAGCACGTTGACATACTTCTGGCTCCAACCACACCTCATCCAGCCATTCCCCACCGGAGTATACGGTGGGTTGGTTACACAAAGATCTGGAACTTTCTCGACTATCCTGCCGTTACTTTCCCTGTAGATCGAGTCAGGGCGGACCGGGATGAGCTACCGGCTGACTATCAGCCAAGGAATGAGCTTGATGCATGGAACTGGCAACTTTACGATGCTAGGGCCATGGATGGCCATCCAGTTAGTCTCCAGGTGATTGGCAGGAAACTGGAAGAGGAGGTGGTACTAGGCGCAGCGAGTGCCATTGAAACCCTTTGGAAGAAAGCATGTGCTATCGCTGAAGGAGCATGATCCATACTATAACATGGTATTCTGCATACGTACACTCATTGTGATTGCTAATAGTCTAATCAACTACGGAGTAGGTAGTCAATCTTTCTTTGCCGGTCAGATCATGTCAACCCCCACCTTTTATCTGCACCCGCCTCCAATTTAGCGTCGTAGCTATTGGGGCAGTTGGGGTCAGGTAGGTTCGGCACGAGTTGGAGGCGGCCTGGGAAGGGGATTTGGGGTAAAAATCCAGGAAGTAACAGTAACTCGCAATGATCAAGGACGTCGGAGGATACATTGTGTCTAGGTAACGTTCATGAGGTCCTGACCCTTGACAAGTTGGCTTCACGATGTGAGTTGAACTTGGTCGAGAGATAAGGAAGTAAGTGACTCGGATATAAGTGATCTGACCAGATCCGACTCGAACCTGGCCCCGTTTACCGAAAGAGCGTTTTGCTGGGCTTATCTCCTAGGCTTTATCAGAGGCACTTATCATCCTCCTGTCTCCGTGTCTTCGAGGCTAGCTTCCCCTCTTCCTCCCCACTCTTAGCGGCAGGTCCGTCCGTCTTGCGCAGCAAACGATAAGATTAAAGCGCGAATGATTTAAGTTCGCAGCTCGTTCCTTCCTTATCCCCAAACATACCTTCCATCATTTCAAACCATCATCCAGCAACATAGCGCAATGGGCAAGAAGCGTGTTTTGGTCAGCTACGGAGTAGATATCGACGCTGTAGCCGGTTGGCTGGGGTCATATGGCGGAGAGGACAGTTCCAATGACATCAGTCGAGGTAGGAAACCGACATTATCAGTCTCTCCAGCAAGAACAGTGGTAGTGGCCACTTGACCCTCTGTTCTATCTTCTTCCCACCAAAGCTCTGCTGATCAGGACGGTTTCCCAGGCCTCTTTGCCGGCCATATCGGCACAACGCGACTGCTGAAGCTATTCGAGAAGTATGGCATCAAAGCGACATGGTTCATCCCCGGTCATTCCCTTGAGACCTTTCCGGAGGAGTGCGCCATGGTCCGCGATCAGGGGCACGAGATCGGTCTCCACGGATATAGCCACGAGAACCCAACCGACATGACTATCGAGCAACAGCGTGACATCCTGGACAAGACCTACCATATGATATACAATTTCTGCGGCAAGCCGCCACGAGGCATCGTTGCTCCATGGTGGGAAACGAGCAAAGAAATGGCTGATCTGCTGCTTTCCTATGGAATTGAGTACGATCATTCCATGTCTCATCATGATTGCCAGATGTACTGGCTGCGGACAGGCGACTCGTGGACTAAGATCGACTATAAGCAGAAGGCTGAGACGTGGATGAAGCCCCTCGTCCGGGGCCAGGATACAGGGCTTGTCGAGATCCCCGGAAATTGGTACATCGATGACTTGCCGCCGATGATGTTCATCAAATCGGCACCGAACAGCCATGGATGGGTGAATCCAAGAGACATTGAGGACATCTGGAAGGTTGGTGTGCTAAAGTTCCTAGTCTTTGACATGAGCTGGGCTGATGACCCGTGGCGATCTAGGATCACTTTGACTACTTCTACCGCGAGTACGACGAGTTTGTTTTCCCGATGACTATACATCCCGATGTGTCTGGACGTCCGCATGTGCTCCTAATGCATGAGAGGTGAGTTGGCGCGGTTCTATGTCTCATTCGTAGCTTTGCAGCTGGGCGCTAACAATGACAGAATCATTGAGCATATCAACAAGCACGAAGGCGTAGAATGGGTGACATTCGAGCAAATGTGCGACGAGTTCAAGAGCAAGAACAAGCCACCCGAGGGGGCAAGAATGCCTGAAGCTCCCATGCCTCTAAAGCAGGCTTGACGAAAACTGACTGCATGAGACCACTGTGCTCTCCCAGGAAGTATTGAATCAACTGCAGCCAAAGAGTAGTTCCTTCAGCTAGTACCCTGACATTGTATATAATCCGGAGCTCTTCTGAAGTGAAATGCTAGATAACTGATGAATGAACCTGTCACAATATCCTACACTAATGCCACTAACGCCACTTAAATGCAATTCTTCGGCAGTTAAACCCGAGCTTTCAGCTCCTCGGTGGCTCAAAAAGCTGGGGTTTCATGTTGATCTTGCAAAGCTTAGAGACGCAACCGCTTAGCTGCAGCACGGATTGTACACCGTCCAGGATGCGCATGTGTGTAAAACCAATCTCACGAATGAACTCGAGCTTGGAATGTTCTGACAGAGAGGGAATAGTCTTGGTTACTCGGAACATAGTGCTGATGATATCATGTGAAGAATATCCCAGGTCCCTGACATACTCGTTAGCACCACAGCGCGATGTCAGTAATAAGCCTAGGAAGAGACATACCACAGCTCGTTCAGTGTGTCGAGAGCAACGTCCACCTTCCCTTCCCAGCAGGCCTTGATCATGGCTTGAACCTTGATGGGGTGTGGGCTATCGACCACCCTGAAGACATTGTCCCCGCTGACAAAGCCAAACCCTGACCATGTACTTTGGAGGTTGTTAATGGCTTGACGCATGTCTCCCTCTGCGCTGAATACCAATGCAGCAATTCCTTCCTCATTATGTTCCACCTGCTCGGCGTCACACACCTGTTTCAACCGCTTCACGACCTGGCCGTCTGTCAACCGGGAATAACGAAGGATGGCACATCGGGATTGAATGGGCTCGATAATCTTGTTCGATTGATTGCATGCAAAGGCGAATCGAGTTGTAGACGAGTAGATCTCCATGGTACGTCGTAGCGCTTGTTGGGCACCAGACGTCATACTATATACTGTCCGTTAATGGAGAGGAGCTGCGTTTGAGGTGAATCACGGGCTCGTACCTATCTGCCTCGTCCAAGATCACTATCTTGTGACGGCCAGGAGGCAGTGTGACTTTCTTCTGGGCGAAGCCCTTGATCCGGTTGCGCACAACATCAATACCTAAAGAGAGATGTCAAAAATTGTTCAGGCCGCCGTTCAGAGGTGGGCATACCTCTTTCATCACTGGCGTTCAGCTCAAGCACAGCCTCCTTGTATGCATCCCCCAGCAATTGCCTTGCCAAGCACAGAATCGAGGTTGTCTTTCCGATACCAGGCATGCCAGAAATTATAACGTGTGGCATATTCCCATCTTTGGCGATAATCTTCAAACGTTCAACCGTTTCGGTGTTGCCCACAATATCATCTAGGAAGATCGGGCGGTACTTCTCGACCCTGCGGAACAATGTTAGTTCCTTGGTCCCTTGGTCATCGTGGCGGCGTCATACCAAGGGAGCTCGTAGTCGGGAGGAGCGCCGGCCGTATGGGGTTTGAGTCCATTGCGGGCAGCGCTGGCTGAAGATTCTGCCTGGGCCATGGAGATTATGGGTAAGAAGGAAGATGAATCGAGCTGTCACAATTAATAGGCTAGTCTGTGTGGTATGCGAATAAGGCAGATCGTTTATCAATAAAGACTGGTTATGGCTCGGCGAAAGGAAGACGCGCGCAGGTCAAGGCGGAGACGCGTCGGATCGGACATGCGGGGGTTTGCCCAAAGGAGTTGTAATTGATTGTTGCCGGTGCAGTGACCAGAGGCTGTGTTTGTAAAGGCTTCTCTCTTCTTTTCTTTCGCTCCCGCAAGCAACTCAGTAGTTCCACAGTGCACTCTTCTTGTGCAAGTTAGTTTCCGTGGACGATGCAGGGATCTATTGATCTATCTTTTTCTGTCGTTTCAGGATCACATGGGGTCTGGCTGGCCAGTTGGCAAACAGACCGATTGTATTCCCGCCTCCGCTTTCCATATTTCTTCCATTTTCGATCACTGCTGCATGCATGGCACGGAGTATGCACCCACCACATCATAAATCTCTGGGACTGGTGATGTTTCAAGAGTAACCTGCTACTCCAAGAACTTTATTACTACTCCAACTTCTGCAACTTATATTTGTCGCGTCTGTATTACGTTACAAGACCTTGTTTATTACTTTTTATGACTACTAGGCGCTCTACCAACTTCTGGGACAACGCTTACTTTACCTCACCATTACTGCAACAGCTTTCACCTCAACCAGTGAATGCTCTTTCCTGTAATCTTCACCATGGGAACGACTTCTGTCCGCCGCAATCTCTTTCACCATCATCTCAGCAGACGCCCTGGCTCGGTGGCTCCTTCTAGCTCCTCTGCGCAGAGCAGTGCTACTCATGGGGTTCCGGTTCTATCCGAGCAGATGGCACCCTCGATGTCCTCGGACTCAGCCTCGTCATTGAGTTCCGGCCCCGTCGATGGGGGGGAAATTGTGGCCCGAGACAAGAACGGTGGCTACAAACTCGACATTCCGGTTCTCCCCGCTTTGGTTAGCAATGGGGGTGATGAAATGGAGGGTATAGAAGACGTAGGTGCTCATGGCGGTTCCGGGGCCGCATCAATCGATGCTACAAACCAGACCGATATCTCAAGACGAGAGAAAGAGAGTAAGCATTCGTGTTGAAGCCTCATTGCCATGCCATGCATACAAGACCATGCTAATCCACCATAGAGATCGAAGCCAGTTTGTCTGAAATGTATCGAAACAAGAGCAGGCGTATGAGTAGTGAGCCAGCTGGCAAGTCTTTTCGACAGCCGTTAGAGAGGCCGAAGCTAATTGGAGATAGAAATCTTAACTCTTATCCAGCAGAGCCTTCGTAACAAAGTTGCCGCTTTAGAGGAAGATAATTGGATGTACGAACCCGAGGTCAACTCCAGTATCTAGAATCTTCACGGTGGTTACATGGCTTATGCCTATCATTACGCCTATCATGACGCTTGGTGGATGTGAACTGCACTGATTTACATCGCGGAAGTTCCAGCCAGCCTCAAACTAGTCAAGCTCCATACTCGCAAGGGGCGCCTCGACCCTTTTCGAACCCGCTCGTCCTTGAGGTGCCGTCCGGGCACCGGCAGTATCCTGACCACCTCCGAAAAGCATGCTGCCCATCATGTCTAGCAAGGGATTGCTTTGCCTGGGAATTTTGATCCCAAAATACTGCTCACCCAGCTGAGCCAGGGCTTCGTCCCAGATACCCACCTCTCGAATGTGGGATGCATAATGAGCGGTCAGCTGCTTGAAAAGATCCGAACTACCACGCTGTATCGTGAGGAGGAGCATGCTTATGAAGTTCAGCAAAGGGAGCGCGGGATAAACCCGCACGTCAGAACTAGCGCTGCTAACCTCTTGTACGCCGAGTGATGGATTCGAGGAGGAAAGCTTTGACGTGAAGATAAGAAAGGCCTTGTTGGCGTTACGGAGGTTTCCGATGAGAAGGTATGGAAATACGGCACGAGATGCGTAGATAGCTGCCGTATGCGGATCGTCATGAGTGTACCACTCGTATTCAAGTTTCGCCAGAGTCTCGGCCGATTCTGAGGTACCGAAAATAAGGTGCTTCTCAGCGTCATATGGTTCACTGTCTATAAGCTTCAGATTAGAGAACTGTCTGGTCTTCGATATGTAATGTGATTCACATACTCTCGGCGTATACTGACCCAGCAGCATGATGCAATTCGGGGTCGCCTCTCTCCAGGGGGCCAAAACGACCACTCCATCCAATCATCTCTTGGATAAACCTTTTCCGTGTAGGTTCCTCGGGTGGGAAGGCGTGCAAAAGCTCGATCAATCGCTCTATTATTGACATTGCCCGTCAGCCTTGTTCCGAGTGAGGCCGTGGTATAGATGGTGACACATGGCAGCCTATTCGAGGTTGACACTATATGTAACACTTACTCTTGCGGATTCGTCCTTCAGTATCATCATCACCGGGGGTGATCTCCCAACCTGCCTTGATGTACACCTCAACGACCAGCATGATAGCCAGGTCTCCGCCACTAGCGGAAGCACCCTGCTGGGAGCCGGCTTTCAAGAGGGCTGCAGCGCCACTAGCTAATAGTTCTGCCGCCACATCGTAGTTGGCTTGTTTGATATAACGCGCGGCGATGACTCGTAGTTGTTGATGAGCCTCGTAATATGCACCAGAAGCGATTCTGGAAGACGATGGCAAAACATGGTTAGCTTTTGAGAAATTTCGTCTTGGCTTGTGCAAGTTGTTATTGGATGCGCGAGGTGGGTTGACTCACTTCTCTTGCTGTCGAGCGATGGTCTTCTCAATGCGTGAGGTCATGTTGTAGTGGAGACTACCTCAAGGAGGCTCTGCGGTGACGACCTTGATGAATGCCTGGGAACAAGCTGGACCAAATGTCTCGATGAACAGGACACGATATAATCAGAAAGTGTAGTCGCGAGTTCGAGAAGGTAACTTCGGACGTCAAGCTTGCTCAGCAAAAAGAAAGGAAGGAAGAAGGAGTTGGATAGCAGGCGACATTTGGTGGTGGGGTGGGGGGGGGGGGGGGGGGCGGGCGGGCGAAGGAAGTAGG
>NW_017962989.1:1018830-1038858 GCF_001890905.1 Aspergillus aculeatus ATCC 16872
GGGGGGGGGGCGCGGCAAGAATAGCAATGCGCGCTTGGCTTCTTCCAGAAGGGCGGGCGGAGCGAACTCAGACTGAGTCTCCGTACAGTCAGTACATATATTGTACTATACGTGGTTTTTACTTGGGCCCTGTACTGTACGCCCCCTTGTCACTTTATCAACTATGATCCTGGATGCTTTTGCGTCTTGAGAATTAAGTTAACCTCCTAATGGATCGGAAAGTGTTTGATATTCAACCCATTGGCCGCTTCTATGGAGCTAGTGCCGCAATTCGACGTCCTAAGGTAAGTAACATTACACTTATTACCTGCCTGCCCCTACCTACGCCTCTTCCACAATCCCTTTCTAGACTTGAATATTTGAGATTGGTATTGAACATGGCCAGGAGATTTCATGTTTTTCCTATGACGATAATCATGAATTCCACCTGGGAGAGTCCTCCTTAAAATACTACTACACACCGCATCTCCCTGCAGATCTGAACCGGGGGTTCGAATCCTTCCAGAAGCTAGATGATTCCGCCGACGAGCATCTCGATGCATTGCTCGATACCATCATGGCTCTAGAACAGGATACGGAAAACAAATGCGAAGCTGATATCATCACTTGGAGAGGAATGATGACCAAGGTCGGTATGACATCTAACGACTGTGGGCGATACTGCTTTGCCAAAGGCTCGGTGCTAATGTACCACTGGAGGCATAGATACTGACGGCTCCTTTTGACAATATGAACGGGTACGTCTCGCACGTTCGGTGAAGCTCTAACATCATCGATAGCCTAACCCCGTTACAGGTTTGAGATGAACGCGACCTTGTACCAAGTAAGCTGCTATTGATCTTCAGCTTTAACTATGCTAAGTCGTTGACAACCTTGTTAGGGAACTATGTGCGTATGCTCCAGTCGGCTATGTGCGGGTCCTAATGCTTTCTAGCTTCATTGAAGAGAACAACAGCTACAAAAATGAGCAGAAGCGGATCCAGAAGAATCAGAGAATGCCTCCTGGTATGGCTTCTCAAGAGCTAATGGCATACTGGGGTATAGTTGTCTTCCACGGCCGAGTCCGAATGCTGTCGGGGCTCTTCGGGTGATCATTCGCCAAATTGACGCTGATTGATGTAGGCTACAAATTTGAAACAATATCGTTACTCAACCAACCATGGGATCCAACTCCTCGTCAGGAGATTGAAGGTCGAGAAGAGCTTGTTGTAAACAACAAGGCCCAGTATTGCTCCGTGGTGCGGACTGCGATAGGTCGCACCAAACTTGTCATTGGGGGCGAAGTGGATGCTAGTAAGTGAATGCAATGGGTCTATCAGATAACTGATACCTGACATGAAATAACCACGTGTGTGAAGTATGGGACCGCAAACCGGACCGGAAGGAGGACCCGATCAACTGGGTAGAACTGAAAACCTCGGCCGAGATCAGGAATGACCGGGACATGGTCAAATACGAAAGGAAGCTTCTCAAGTTCTGGGCCCAATCATTCCTTCTTGGTGTGCCTCGAATTATTGTTGGGTTTCGAGACCAGCAAGGAATTGTCCACCGTCTTGAGGAATTGGACACCGCCAGCATACCAGGCAAGGTCAAGAAGGTGGGGCGAGCGACCTGGGACGGAAATATATGCATCAATTTTACTGCTGAATTTCTGCAATGTAGGAAAAGGCCCACCCAATCCTCATGCGGTCATTAAACACTGTAACCGCAAGATTTAGAGCTAACGAAACCAGGGCTTAAATCTACCATTCAGGAGGAAGGGACGTGGAGGATAGTCAAACGTGAGAGATCCTCAGTCATCGAGGTCTTCAAAGTGGAGGATAGTGGGACCGGCGACATCATCTCTCCGGCCTTTTCAGCTTGGAGGACCACAATATGAGAGACTCAGGCTTGTTAAAGCCTGGTTATCTATAGCGGTTTGTTCAGAGGCTTGATGAATGAGAAGCCGGAATTATGAACGGTCGCCATTGGCTCTCATCTGATGTCGATTCTTGGTCCAAAAATTCGCATTGCGAGATATGTGCATCCCCCAGTGACAAATGTCCTTGGCACAAGGAGGCGCCTGCGCAATTATGTTCCTGGTCAGAGGGCTGACGTGATCAATTCCGTGGTGAATTGTAGTCCGCCGCGGCTTACCCGATGTCCTACATTCGAAGACACATATGTCCCAGCTAGATCTGTTCCTGTGGCTAACCTTCTTTCACTCTGAACCCTCGGGATGAGAAGTGTCTGTCCTTAGAATATCTAGTCTGGTGGTTACATATTGAAAATGTCTTCTGATTCTCGGTCTGTGATCTCGTTCACTGATATACAGCACAGCAACGATTCTGTATCACAGCTAAACACCGAGAGTGTCTTATGTACCCTCAGCGCGCAAGAGTAGAAATCGTACAGCAACCATTGATAGTGGCATTTACCCCGCGTCTTCTTTGATCGCGGCTTCACTGCCAATGTCTGGCCGGACATCTGAGGTGAGGCTATCCTGCCGTTTCCGGAGGTACGCATCACGTGCAGCCTTCTTGGCAGCACTCTTGAGAGCTCTCTTATGTACATTCCCATTGATGTGAATATCCCATTGCTCACTGCCTTGCATTGTCTTCTTGCAGACATTGCACGTTATACATTTCATATAGGCGATGGAATCTCTCTGCGGTTGCGCCTCTTTTGCACCTAGGACGGTTCTAGCAAGCTCTGATAGTGACTTGGGATCGGGAGTGGATTCACCATTCAGCAGAGCTCGTACCAATTCCTCTGATGGCTGTGTTATAGTCTCCTTCCATGCCTCGACGTTCGTGCTATCCAAAAGGTAGAGATGATCAGTCGCGCCTGCATCGGCAATAGCTTTCCATAGCTTATTTCGTATCCATTTGATTTGTGACACGGCGTATTGTCGCGTTGCAGACTTGATGGACCCGACGCAGGCTCTTTTCAAGGCCTCCAAGTCCAACTCGCTCATGGAGCCCTTATAGAGGGCATCGAAGTACGGCGCCAGCTCCTTGTAGCCAATGGAAACCCACACACCTCGCGTGTGATCGACCGGATCGCCCTGCTTTTTCTTCTCCAGAGAAAAATCAAACATGCGTCTAGCTTCCTCCATGAGCCCTTGGTCTACCATCGAGTCCACACGCTTTTCTAATCGGGAATTGAGTGTCTCCTTCTCCGAGTGCACCCAGAAAATCATTGTCGGGTATCGCAAACGGCCCACGCCAAGAGAAAGGCTGTTGCGCGCCATGTCAGCCTGTTTCAGCCGCTGTTGTTCTGCGTAGACTTCAGAGGCAGGGCGCCCAGTTTGAAAGTAGATCTCCAAAGAGCGCCGGATTTTGCGGGCATCATTTGGGTGCCATCTGGCCGCCATGACCGGGTCGACTTCTTTGAGTTTCTGCAACATCACTTCTGGAGTAGCGTCGAGAACCGGCCATTTGGTCGGTGAGTTCTGGTCACTGTTGTCATCCCGGAGAACTGGATCATCATCACTGGAATCTTGATCTGCATCAACCAGTTGGTCATTGAAGAGCACGGCTTGTGTGTAGTAATGTGTGCCTCCGACTAGAATCGGAAGTTTCCCCTTGGCGTGGATCTCGTCAATCAGCCGAAGACTGTCCTGTTTGAATCGACCGATCCACCATGGCTCTTCCTCTATTTCGACACAGCTAAGTAAATGATGCGGGATACCGTTACGTTCCTCGGGAGGGATTTGATTGGTGATGATCGGGAGGCCGCGGTACATTTGCATTGCATCACCATTGATGATTTCGCCATTGAAGCGCGAGGCCAGGTCAACTGCAAGCTATCTGTAGCCGTTAGTAAGTGAGTCCTGACTATATGTATAGCCTTCTTGCTATTTAATTCTCTTCTACTGATTCTCGATTCTTGCTTACCTTCGACTTGCCAGTACCTGTCGCTCCGACGACAGCGATGAGAGGTTTCATGACTGGTGGAGACAAGTGAAAAATAGAGAACAGTTGCCGGAAAAGATGTCGCATGAGGTACAGAACCAGAGCACACTTAGCATTTCGGCCTGGAAAATTATACCCGACATCAGAGAAGATAAGGCTGTGGGTGCTGGGTGCCGTCTCCCAGAAACACAAAATATTGCGGGGAAAGAATCCAAGGGAGAAAATCGCACCCTCGGGTTTCTTACCTCATCAAGGATTAGGATCTTATCTTTTATCGCTCGTACCCTCCCCCTCTTGCGGCCCTGCCTGATCTGCTTGTCCCGCCGATTTCCCAGCTTTCTATCAATTGACTTCAATTCCTCAAATAAATTCCTTGACTCTGTGGAAAGGACCAAAGGGTTATCCATATATACCGACCAATATATCTTTTTCCTCTTCCATGGCTGACTCCGATCTCCATCTCCCCTCAATCGAGGTGAGAAACCTGTCTTTCAAGTTTCCCGATGGATCATCAGGCTTGACGGATATCAATTTGAACGTACCGTCCGGTAGTCGTACTCTACTCATTGGAGGTAAGCTCGCTGCGGGGTAAAGTGACCATAATCATCTTCTGGGAGATTAACATCTTCCTAGCCAACGGTGCCGGTAAGACCACGCTCCTACGCCTCCTGTCCGGAAAGCGTCTGGCTCCAACGGACACCATTACCGTGGCCGGCAAAGACCCATTCAAAGATGGTTTGGAAGGCGTCACTTATCTCGGCATGGAATGGGTCCTGAACAACATTGTCCGGACCGACATCGACGTGCCCACTCTACTTGCATCTGTCGGCGGCAACGCCTTCCCAGAACGTCGGGACGAGCTGGTCGAGATACTCGACATCGATCTCCGGTGGCGCATGCACGCCGTGTCGGATGGAGAGCGTCGCCGCGTGCAGCTTGCGATGGGCTTGCTCCGTCCCTGGCGGGTTCTCCTGCTTGATGAAATCACCGTCGATCTGGACCTCCTCTCCCGGGCCAATTTCCTGGGGTTTTTAAAGCGCGAAACAGAATCCAGACCCTGCTCCATCGTGTATGCCACGCACATTTTGGACAATTTGTCCCTGTGGCCCACGCATCTGGTCCACATGCATCTAGGCACCGTCCGCCAATGGGGTCCTATCGAGAAGTTCCGTGATGAGGTCAAAGAGTCGTCCCAGAATACTCAGCTTGGCGAGCTGGTGCTCAAATGGCTTACGGAGGATCTTCGACACAGAGGTCCCCGAAATGGATATCAGGGCCAGGCCAAAACCTACCCGTCACTAGATGGCTTGGGTGGTTATGGGCTTGAAAAGCGACCGTGATGTATTCCACTTCTCATCTTCTCTTTCTTTTCTAGTGTTTGCACTCTCTACCTTGGCCCTGCCCTGTTTCCATGGGCGTGCACAATTCAACCATCATGGCCGATACATGGTAACTTTCAATTTCAAGATATCTAGAACAAGCGGATTAATTCAACCCACTCCTCCGGGCGTTTTTCAACATGCAGACGATCTAATGAATGGCATTTACTTCATGTTCTCTTTGTTGGCTTTCATCATTGTCTCCTACTGCGGATATACTACGTGGACCTGGATATACCAATCTTCCGTTCATGAAACCAAATCCGAGAAATCATATATGCGCAGCGAGGTATCTTCACTTGCCACAGCAAGCACGAAATGTGGCGCCGCTTCCTTCTGGCCCGGCCGCCAGGAAAGTTGGGTAATGGCCTTGGACGGCGATTTGAACTTGTCAACGCTTGCCAGGTGACTAATTTGCAGACTGCCGATGGCAATACGGTGGATAGACAGCTCCCCGCTCTCTTCGCCCGCGGCGAGAATGAACGAATTCTTCTCTATACTCGAGAGGAATGAGATGGCAGTTACGGGAGTTTTCAAGGGGATTGTCGCCTTGCATTCGCATGCACCGTCATGCATTTGCCAGACCTTCACTGACTTGTCGCGGCCAGCAGTCGCGAAGATAGGAGTCTGAGATATCGGAGCCCATGCGGCATCGAGAATCATACGTGAATGACCCTTGGGATTGTTCGTCAGGATTGAGAAGGTTGAGGGGTCTTGCTCGCTGCGCTGATACACAGCCCATTGTCTGTCACGACCAACGCTGAGAAGATGCTGGTCATCACTAGAGAAACAGAGACTTGTGATGGTCAAGGTATGAGCGGCAAGGGAGGGCCGGATCTCATGCCAGTCGGAAGTGTCATATAAACGAACCACCGCATGGTCAATCGAGCTCGCTTTGCAGGCTGTGGCAATAAGCGTGCGGTCGTGGCTAACGGCTACGGCAGAAATTTCATAGCCGTGGCCATATAACTTCTCATGCTCGGGCCATAGGGTGTGACGAGCCAGTTGATCCTCAAATGGCGGTTGATTCGACTCTAGGAGTGCCGTTGAGATAGCCTGTGTCTTTTCCATATATGCGTTATCTGTTTCCTCCTCTCCTCCGGGGGCATCGTCAGCCGGAGCTTGGTTTGACAAACCCAGCACAGGGATCTCGGCTGTGTCAGGCAGTTGAACCTCCTCGGATTGCTTGAAACCGGAAAGCCTCTCCAGTAGTATCGCAATTGGTCGAGGCTCGTTGAAAACCCGCAACAGCTTCTCGTCTGCGCCAGACACAAATCTAGCCGGTCCTAGAGTATCGATACAGTTCAAGTCGTACCCATGTATTTGAGGACGGGAGAACTCATGCCAAGACTGAAGTCCTTCGCGCTCCCATTTGGCATGAAGGCGCGTGGTTTGGTCGGCGCTAGTCGACAGGAGGTATTCGCCAGAAGGCTCCCATTGCACGCCATTGACCGACCGTACATGTCCAGAAATCCCAAGAGATTGCACCCACAAGTCAGATGCTGCATCATATTTCCATGCTCGCCAACTACCGGTACGACCGAGGCTGACAACCTGTGTGCCATCTGGAGACCAGAGGCCAATCCAAAACCCACCCGTACTGCCAGTAGCGGTTGTTGAGCCTTTCTGGACGCTAATCTCTCCCATCCTCTCGGCGGAGAGCCACACCCCGGAAGCAGGATCTTGCTCCCAAATGGTTAGTGTGTTATCGGCCGAGGAAGTAAGGAGCTGCTGGCGCTCTGGATTGGGATTCCAGTTGGCGGTGTAGATCCAGTCCTCATTTCCGAAAAGTAGCGCTTCAAAGGTGACACAGAATTCCATCCCGGTTACCTCGAATTGGTGGGCTTTGTTCGAAAGAGTTGTCTCAACGCCACCTATCATGGGGTCACCGTAATCGGCCGGGGCAGTAGAAGTAGCTTCCCCACGCTGCAGTCTCCAAAGTCGGACATATTTGTCTTGACTCGCCGAGGCCAGCAGAATGTCACCGGCTGCGCTCTGCTTGTCTAACGTGAAATTCAAGGACCGTACCCAAGCCTCATGTCCAGACAACACAGCCGAGAGCTTGAATTCAAGAGCCGTAAGGGTATTCTCCGCCACGTAGATTTGCACGGCATTGGTGGTGCCTGCAACCGCTAAGGCGACGGGTCTGGTATCCGACTCCGATTGAAGAGGGCTCAATGCCAAGGCCAGTGGAAAGAACCGTGGCTTCATGGATATTGACTTGAGCAGCTCGCCCTTCGCTTCGCTCTGAGCATGAATCTTCCATACTTTGACGGTTCCATCAGCGGCTCCCGTTGCCACGATGTCGTGCCCATCAGCCACGGCGATGGTATTGATTGAACCAGTATGGCCTTCCAGGGTATGCACGTGCACGAATTGACGCGAGTCGGCTGAGTGCACTCGCCATAGACGGATTGTATGGTCGACCGACCCGGTCAAAAGGTATTTAGTATCTGTAATAGGGCAGGTGTAGAATCGAACGGCGCTGACCTTGTCGGTGTGACCGACAAGGAGTGAATAGACTCCGCGCTGCGTACTATCCTGTATTTGGGTCAGGCAATGAACGAAAGGGAAGCTATTGATGAATGAGCACACACATCTGGGTTCCATAGTGCTACATTGTTATCGGCACCGAAGGCAAGCACGCCAGTCCGGACGTCCCAATCGGCGGCGGCGGGATGCCTATTGCCCCCAACGCTAATGTACTCAGTGGTGACAGAGACCATTGAGCTGGTGAAATCGGAGCGCAACAGGTCTGGAAAGGAGGTAATGAAGAACCGCTTGATGTCAGAACTGCATCAATCTCAGATGCACGGACGAACAGGTAAGAGAAGCGGGGGGGCAGGCAGGCAGGCGGTTCGTCGCAAATCGACTGACTTTTTGTGCTGGGGGAAGCTTATCGATAAGACTAACAACTAAGTACGGAGTACCGTCGTACCCTTCGACCGGACACCAGAAGCGTCCTTTTCGTCTTCTTGCCTCTTACTCGGTGAAATCTTCTAAGATCACGGTCAAAACTCACTCCGAGTATCCCACCTATCTATCAAATCTACCGATCTATCCTTTCCTTCCAACCATGGAAGCAAGTTCTTCAGATTCCACATCCCTTTCACTTACGGTTGAGTTCACGTTGAGTTTCCCCCTTTTCTCTACATAACTGCAGAGCTGACCCGAGCATGATTCACTGACTGCTTTGCTTTACTTTATAGCGGGGGCCTAGAAATCTTGTTCGCCAACGAGCGCAAGCACATCATCACCCTTCCTTCTCGGCTCAGCGATGGCACCCGACCAAATGTGTCCTACCTTCTTGCATACTTGGTCGAAAACCTCATGAAAGATCAACGAAAGGAATTGTTCATACTGGAAGATAATGTGTACGTCTGTCCGAGGACCGGCATGAGAGCAACGCTGACTGACCGTATACATGTATATTCTACTAGGCGCCCCGGAATCCTAGTCTTGATCAACGATGCCGACTGGGAGCTCGAAGGGGAGGAAACTTATGAGCTTCAATCAGGCGATAATATCGTCTTTGTTTCTACGCTCCACGGCGGCTAGTGCCGATCACTTTCGCTAACGCTTCGATATATGAGGATCTGCCCGACACCAACAATGCCCATGTTACCATGTGCATGATAACCAATGTATATACTAAACAACGTCTTCAACATGCTGCTGTGAGATTCTTTCCGGTTCGCGCGGGGTTCGGAGACCGCTCTGTGGAGTCGAGAGACCCTCGCGCGGGCTGCCAAGATCAGCAGCCAAAGGGGTTGTTACTCCGCTGGGGGGCACAGGGATCTTGATGTCCTGAGGAGAACCGGGGACGATTTCTCTGGGAAGGCCAGAGATATGGATCCTGCGTGCTTCGTTTTGATAGCTTTCGGGTATGATCTAGAAGGACCGGTCAGATGGACATTCATCTCAAATGAACGTCAAAGGCTTCTCATTGGGCTTACTTCAATAATCTCATCGCGAGGGAAATCCAAGAATGGGATATCCGCAGCATTGCAGGCCATCAGGTACCCGTATAAGACTCTCAGCACACTTTCATGTGCGATAATCAGCAAATCGTTTTGTTCACGCTCGAGCTCTAGAATGATAGGTTCGAGTCGAACTGCAAGGTCATGATATGACTGTCATTGCTGTCAGCTACTATGATAATACTTTTTGAGGAGATAGCAGGGCGATTCACCTCCGCCCGCGGATACCGATGATGGTAGGGGTCAAGTTCGTGTTTTGCAACCTCTTCCGGATACTCCTGACGGATCTTCGCCTCTGACATCTTCTCGCAAACTCCCGGGTTTAATTGGCTCATCTGAGATCTCTGTCGCACTTTGTATCCTCTTTCATGAAGATACTTAGCCGTCTCAACCGTCCTTCTTCGTGTGGAGGTCCAGACAGTAAGTGGTTTTAACTCGTAACTCGGTTCTCCCTCGTCGATCATTGCTTGTCTTTCAGACTCCCTGTGCCTCAGCAAGGACTCCGTCATCTTCTTCGCGTAGTCTTCGCCCTGCTCAGACAGCGAGGCATCTGCCTTATAAGAATCCGCTTCCAGTGATACGCCAGCCTGGTGATTATCAGCCTTTGAAATATATAAAACAGATACAATCCTCCAGACTTACCCGTGCAAAGTACGTGTGTCTGGATTTGATGTGAAGATTGAGGAGATAGAACACTATTCTGTTGGAAAGATAGCCGAAGCTTCGATTGTTCACAATTAACCTTTCCCCAGCATTCATCATCTATTTGTGATTAGCAAGAGCAGATGGCTTCAGAAGGGCTACCGAAAGTACCTTGATATAGTTCAGATCCGTCTCCTCCATTGACTGAAATTGAGGAATACGAGCGGCTATCCGAGTCAAGTAATGTTTCACAGCATCTTCCGAGCTCCAGCCCACATACTATACAGAAATTAGGATCTCGTGCCAAAAGTTCGAAAAGTACTTACATCGGGTGAGGATATTTTGACCCTTCGGACGTTTTCTTCGATTATGCGCTCGTCGTCACACCACGACTCGATAAATAGTGTCTAATGGGGAAAGGGGTCAAAATAACCGGAGACCCAAAGCACACATCCCAGACAACTCACCTCAATGTCATGCTTAGCGAATTCTTTTGCGAGTGATCGCCGACCAGATGCCAATGGATTGACGGCGTCGTAAATGGCTATTTGTCCATTTTCATGGTTCAGAAACTGATAAATATCTTCCCGGCACCGTTTGACAATCTTTTGTCTTAAGAGGACCGATGAAGCGGATGCTGTGGGGAATGAGTACTTTGAGGAAAGATGCAAGAACTGCAACTTGGTGCTTACCGTTCACGAAGAAGTAGTCGTCTGGAATATCCTGGCCAAAGGGAATGGTTGCACGTCTATAATCTCCTAGATGAAATATTCTGGTTTTCACGCCTAGCCTGGGATCTCTTAAGCGCTAGTCTCAACGAATCTCCCGTGAAAGACATGACCTACCATCGTAGATATCGCGCTAGAGCTACAGACATATGTCTGATCAAGCGTCAGCGAGCCAAAGGAAATATACGAGTGGCTTAGGTATGACGAACGTTTTACCCCTCGCCGGTAACCCCACGGTGATGATGACGATTCGGCCGGAGTGGAAAAGCCGTCCTGACTCGGTGCTGTAGAGCTGGGCCGGAGCCAGATCGGCCTTCTCGGGTAAGTCATGGATCGCATCGACGAAGGTAGAAGACTTCCGTCGGAAACGCGGGGAATTGGCGATAATGTCAGCAGTTCTAATCCATGTTAGAGAACCAGGTAGCATCTACAACCAATTTTGGTTGCTGTGGGACTATCCACGTCGCATAAAGTGTAAGCGGTATGGGTAGGCACAGGCGAGTGCGCAGGAGCCAGACTCATAATAGATCGGAGAATGGCACGAGATGGCGGGGAGAAGGGGGCTTACAGTAATGTGTCCATGGTTTTAAGGGAGAAGTATGGGTTTTTCGACACTGATAATGAACAGCACGACAACAAACAATTTCTATGCCGATGTTGAAGAAGAACTGGTGGGATAAATAAGAAAAGGTTATGGAGGGTGAAAGCTGAAGTCAAAGGAAGGCAGGCAGGTTCCAGCAGTCGGCATTCGAGATTAGAGGAGATGGAGCAGCACGAGCTCGGCCCAACCAGCGGACTGTGTCTCTAGTACGTAGGTACAGTACTCAGCTGTACATACCTCGAGTAAGTAGACGATAATTACCAGATACTTGAAGTCAAGAAAACCACACCCAATGAAGCGATTCTATCATTGGGACATAATGATCGTGACAGGATAGGGGGAATTAAGGCTGATGAAGGCTGTGAATGATAGTTTGAAGACAATATAAAAGATAAAACGATACTTCCTGTACTATACTGTACAAGAACTGAATAAGATAGAATGTCGGGATGCATGTGTAAATGGTGACTAATTCAACTGCCTTAACTAGTTAGTCAACTCAATAATGCAGTAGTCAACTAAGGTTCCAGTTCAAGGTTGGTCGGTTGGTCGGTTGGCTAACGATGGCACTCAGGCTTACCCGGGCCTTACTACGTAACTACTAGTTAGGTGCATGAGTAACTAGGTTGATTAGGTCATTGCGGCAGAACTGAAAGTCCGAGAATCCGAGACTGGTTCTTAAGTCTGGCTCCGGCGAACCGCAGATACCTTAGCCGCAGCCCGGGCGGAAAAGCGAAGGTGAGCGACTTTTTTCAGTCCCGAAAGCTCTGGGCTTCAATCGTCCATCAACTGAACCTCACCACCAATTCTACCTCGGTGTTTGACATTCCCTCCTCCTCCTCTTCTTCTTCCTTACCTCCTCCCCCTACCTCCCCGAGCAGGTCAGGTACTTTTCTCGATACCTGACTTTGCAACTGCCGCGGTTGCTTTAGGATCCCTTCGGTCTTCTTTTTAGGGCTGGTGTCAAGAACTCATCTTTCCTAGCCTTGTCCTTCCCCATCTTTCCATCACAAGGACGGCCGCGTCACGTTCCAACGTCCGCTTTCTTCCACTCGAGCTTACCGACCTTGTTTTTCCTTTGCAATACTTCACAATGTCCGATTATTTGACTCCTCCATCGTTTTTGACGGACAATTCCGTTGCCGCAGCCCTCAAGGATGCATACTCCTCGTTCTCCGAGCGCAGGGCTGCCCTCGGTCTCTCCAACCCCGGAACTGTGGAAAACATCGCCCGGGAGGTGCAAAAGGATGTTTTGCTGTCAAACTTCATGTTCACGGGCCTTCGTGCCGATTTGACCAAGGTCTTCGGGATGTCTCCCTTGTTCCGTGTATCGCATGCGTTCTCGATGGGCTCGTCTGGGAACCTGCCTCCGTACAACTTCTCCGCTATGTATGGAAGTCCGAAGGTAAACCTTTCTTTGCTTTAAGACACCCTCGCTACACTTTATGAAGTATGTTACCTCATGCTAACGGTCCTCGTTGCTGATTCACACAGGTCTTTATGCAAGGTAATATCGGAAGCGATGGTGGACTCGCTGCTGTCGCCAACTACCGCTGGACTCCCAAGTTGGTCACCAAGACCAACACTCAGATTATGGCTGGTTCCAGCCAGGCCCTCATTCAGGTCGACCAGGACTACACCGGTGATGATTTCTCCGCTTCTCTCAAAGCTTTCAACCCATCTCTCTTGGATGGAGGCCTCACTGGAATCTTCGTTGGCAGCTATCTCCAATCCGTTACGCCCAGTCTAGCACTTGGTTTTGAAGCAATCTGGCAGCGCCAGGGTATGAACACTCGTCCGGAAAGTGCCCTGTCGTATAGTGCCCGGTACAAGGCCAACGACTGGATTGCCAGCGCACAACTTCAGGCTCAGGGTGTCCTCACTGCCTCTTACTGGAAGAAGCTTTCTGAGCGCGTTGAGGCTGGTGTCGATATGAACCTGCAGTTCGCTCCTAACGCGGCTGCTGCGCTGATGGGTGGTCCTAGCCGTGATGGCACTACTGCCATCGGTGCTAAGTATGACTTCCGCGCTTCTACGTTCCGTGCTCAGGTCGACAGTGCCGGAAAGGTCAGCTGCCTTCTCGAGAAGCGGATAGCCATGCCTATTGCTCTTACTTTCGCCGGCGAGATTGATCAGGCCAAGGTGAGTCGCACTTACCAAATACAACTTGCGTTGAAACTCTCACACTAATGCTTGTCTCTCCATTAGCAAACGGCCAAGCTCGGTCTTGCTGTTTCCCTCGAGATCGCTGGCGAGGAATTGATGGAGCAGCAAGAGAAAGTTGAGGCCCAGGGCATGATCCCTCCTCCTTTCTAAGCACGCCTTAGAACGTAGCTGGGGCTAATGACTCCCACTCGGGCGTGGGAGCTAGGAGCTCTCGCATTCGGCCTGCCCCTGGCTCATATATTCTTCAGTATCTGTTTTAGTAGCTCTTCTCTCTCCATGTGTATGTTCGGAAGGTGATGTGTTATCTACGGTTAATCCCCTTGAACGCGGTTTACTGCAGTCGCTTTGACGTACGGGACCAATTTTGTATAGATGCTTTCTTGATTCAGCCGCCGCTGATATCTATTCTGTTTATGATTTCGGTCCCATGGTTTTTCTCATCTTTCTGTTTTCTTACCTTTTCTCAGTGGCTACCCCGGCAGACGAACAGACCTGCTGGGTGTCCATGGAAGCATCACCTGTTGGATTGGTTGCTGTTACCTGAGGCATCATAGATGAGACAATGTAGGAGACAATGTAAAATGAATGCGGACGCTTATTTAACCCAGAACCTCTGGCCTTGATGGCAGCACAGGAACAAGTGCAGTCATGCCAATTCCTCACACTGTCCCCTTCATGTGGATTTCGTGTGGTGAGAAGGATAGGGTGGGCAAGGGAATATATATACCGTAGAAGATCTCCTCAGAGAAGTTCATTCAAAGACATCAATCGACAGCACATGATCGATATTGCATAATGAGAAATTTATAACATGGATGGGATGGCCTGTACGCTGGCATGCAAGTGAGTTTAAGGTCAACTCCCTGATATTGGTTGTGACGAGGATGGGAGAATAAGACGTAAAGTAATTCTGTACATTCGGGGCTGAAGCACTGGAGTCCTGCGTACATATGATGATTGTGAAGGGTATCAGCAATCTGTATCAGCTCAGAATAGGTTTTTGAAGAAAGCAGCGCCGAGATACGTATAGTACAGTTTTCGTAATGATTGAGACCGGATACGTATTATGCTAGTGGAGGAACTCTGTTTAGCAGCACTTGATAGGGCCTTTGCTGGGATTGTTTTAGCCTGAACCAAGGTATCTAGTAACCCATGAGTTCCAACTACCGTAAGGTAAAGTACTTGCTACAGGCCTCAAACTCAGCACAACGAGATTCATGACTTCTTCTGCGGCGCCACCGAGTCATTCCCAACCAGAAGTACGAGTGCTCTGTAACCGGTCTCAAATTCTGATCACACAAAGTCATACGTTACTATTTTGTACTCACTGATACTAAGTAGGCTAAGGAAACTAACTTACTACTACGTAGACTAGTTCCAATAATCCCCACCCCCAATAGTTCGGCTCGCCGAAGAAAAAAGGACTTGTGTGATGGGGCATAATAAGCCTCCTAAGAAGCGTGACATTTGGAGAAAGTTCCGAGATGTCAACTTTCACACATCACTTATTGTTTGGGAAGAGAAGTAATCGTGACATGTTGTTATGACCAAGTGCATGGACCCGAAGTTCAATTGAGAGCCATCTAGTCTAGCCTGGAAGGAAAATTCGGGGAAAGGTATCGAAGTTATTCACTCCCCTTGGGGCGGCGGGGCGGATCACTGCTTCAATCTAACTACTAATAGTACATCCACTTGGACTATGCCCTTCCATGGTAGGGTAAGATTAGCCCATACCCCAACATCCAATGTAGGGCTCGTGATTTCAAACAACGTACCCGATTATCACTCTACAAGTCACGGTTTGTAGAGTCCATGCGACAACATCATGTCCTGCTTGGAATCTGAGAATTGACTCTCGCTCCGCAATGACATCTAAAGCTACATCCAAGCTAAATATCATGAGATTGAGTGTGGCGGAATCCTGGTCCCACATTGAACCCGAGGGGCGGGAAAGAAGATTGGATCTGGTAAAACAATGGTTGAAAAAAGTGATACTCGAGTAACTTATCACTTGTAAACGGCGCCTCCCCTCTCTTCCCCACTGTGACATCATCTTACAGCTCCTTTATACTGTACCCAGTACTCAGTAATTTATATAAGTGTGTGCTATTTACCCTCTTCTCTCCCATCCTTGTGAATGAGAGAATCTCAAGAAAGAAAACCTTTCGGGTCCATTACCACAAGATTCAGGATCTTGACATGGTAAATCCTAAGCCCAAGAATTACTGTGTTGGACTAGCACATTGTGCTGTGGGCTAACTTAAAAATGCGCAGTAGTCAGTAAGTCACGGCATACAGAGCAGTTGCCAATGATCGGCCGTAGACAGACAGCACTGGCGCAATTCGGGTCTACTGCAGTGATAATCAGCAGAAGTCACCTGAAGGTGCAATAAACCCCCCCGCCCTGGTCAGTGATCACTGTAGGTATTGCGTCTAGACGCACGCCCGACATCTCAAGATCACCCAGGATTGGTCTGGGAGAGCATTGCCAGGTGGGCTACTGCCTCCAGCAGCGGGCAGAGTTGGGAAAACATCTTCAAGTCGAGATCCTTTGGGCTGATTAAATAGGTGAAAGGAGAAAAACTAATTCCGTAACTTCAATTCACAAATGAGAATGAACCCTGTAACAGCGGAGGTAAAGGCAAAGCTTTGGTTCTAGTCTCAGTCTGCGCTTGGTGGTCAAGTCTTGACAAAATGCCCTACTGTACACGTGGTTATGCTCCGAGAAGATAGCTGAACTGTTAGCCCTATGTAGTAGAAACATAGTATCCACCGTCCACAAAGAGCTGTGCCATGATTGCTCGTACTGCATCTTTTCATCAGATAACCTTCCGATGGAGCTGTATGTCTTGAGAGGATAGCCAGATAATACTTCAGTAATGCTACTGCACAGTACCATCGTGAAGCCTGGGTTTGAGGGAACAATTCCAGGTATTTTCCTGACTGAATGAAAAGAGCCTGTTGTTTGTGATATTGAGACACCAGCTGCGTACATAGCTGCTCCCATCTTGGCAAGTTCTCAAACGATTAATAATCGTTAGTGTCATCGGCAATCTTCTATTTCATGTACAATACTGTAGTTGAGAGTATACTTGATTTGAGCAGCTATGCAAGTGCGGGCTGGAATGGATTTGCTTGTTATTCCGACTAGCTACTACCAAGTACTACTAGTTACAACCTGTTCATAGAATCCGCCTACCCACGTCATCTATTCAAAAGTTATTCTATCAGTCCTGGATAACATTGTCTCGCATAATGCCTACAGAATGCCAAAATTAGCTAGCTGTCTAAAATATGCTCACTGATCAGAAACCCACAATTCAATCGTACTATGTATATGTTCCACTGCATTGCAAACTAACAGGATGATGAGTAGGCTACTGACTGCTGGTTTTGGCGCGCCGAAGAGTCTTTGCGAACGTCTATATCAGCGAGAGCCAAGGGATCACTGGTATAAACTACCTGTCTTTCTTAAGGAAGTCAAGGCATCATATTGAACACTCTAGAGTTAGCTTAAATCTATACTAATGTATGAATACCGACTCTCACAACCATCTCTAGCATTCTTGGTCTCTGCCACAATTGAGACGGCAGCCATAAGCTCCATATCCTCCTGAGATCAATTCCCTTTCAGTTCTTGTGGGGAAAAGATTCAAGTCGGCCATGCTCCAAATAGCAACGTGCTCTTGGCAAAAGAGGCGAGTCAGTCTATAAGATCCACTTCTCTGGATTACAAGCTGTATATATTTTATCATTATACCACTAGATAGAGACGGAGGAGGTGGCATAGGTTGTGGATAGCAAAAGGCAGCGCCATAATCTAAATTGCACTCGAGCATGAAAAGGGTGCTGTAGCCTGTGGAATTGTGGGGAGGAAGGGGATTGGGGAAGGGGCAAAGCACGTACGATTAAAACCCATGCATATAGTACATAGTTAATGTACAGTATTGTATACTAACACATCTAGTACCCATGTGACCTGCATCAATACATGCATTTATTACAGCTTACAGTAAGCCATTACTTCGTACCTGTACCCTGAAATTTACCTCTCTCCATGAACTGAGATTGAAGAGGCTGAGTCCGCTGGAACCACCAATCAACAAAGTACTAGGGTGAAAATCACGGATGGTCACTTGACATGGAGCAAACCAATAACAGCAGGTGATGGTAAAAGACAGTGTAGACCAAGCCTACTAAGGTAGTAGTAGCCTGCTCAACCTGTCACTGGCACTTCAAGAGTTCACTACGCCCCATGGTTACTTGCTGAGTACGGAGTACTTACATAGTGTGTACAAAAAGATTCCTTGGGTCATGACATCGATGGTCCGGACTCAGCTAGACATCTACCCAGATTACTCCGTACCTAACTACTACCAGTTTCCAGTTCACTAACTTACTCCGGAGTACACTACCTGAGGTAATTACCTGTAGTGAGCACTAGGTACTCCGTCTACAACTACTAACTAGCATTAGGTAGTCTATATCATGTGGTCCTAGTGCAGAGCGCCCAGTCACCTGATTCCCCCCTCCCCGAAATCTCTCCTTTGGCCCACCGCTTCTGCGCACCCCCCTTCCCTTCCCTTTCCCCACTCTCCCCCCTTCATGTTTTCTTCTCTTCTCTTTCTTACCTACTGCAGGGACAGATAACATCTTGATTTTTGAAGATAGAAACGAAGTGTGCTAAACTAACTACCTAAATTTCCTGTTACTTATTCGTAGTGTTTATGCGTCATAGCTCTTTTCATTGAGGCCGTTACTGTTGCCAGGAACGACGCTACAGTATTTTTTTGGCTCAGGATCCATTATTCCTGCATTATGAGATCTCTCTAGAAAGTTCAAATATGGTGGAAACCCGAAATCCATCAAGATCATTTCCGCCTTATGTGATCTTATACCCAAAACACTTGGGGCCCAAGGTCATCTGCCCATGGAGCAGTGGCTGTTCTCGCCCAATCCTCGCGGTTCCTCGCCAGGTCCGTCATCCAAGTCTAAGTTACCTGCGAGTAGTCATCATAACCCTCGTTGCTTGGTAGGTGTATTGAGAGGAAGACTGGACGCATTCAAGCAGGATACAAGCTTCACTCAGCCCTCACCCATTTGTAGTGAGGTGATTTTGACCAGCTCTTTGGGGAAACAATGCATAAATTCTAGCACTTGGGTGTGAAGCCTGGTCATAACAATAGGGCTCAGGCGGCGTTCTCTCCAATAGTCACCTGGGTTATACTAAGTATGAACTTAGTGTACGTATTGTACTGTACCTTGCGTCCAGCTGCAGTAAGGGAAATAACGTTATAGGCGATTCGATTCAATACCTACAACTTATCCAGAATCACGTCTAATGATTTGAGAAGTGCAGTATCTACTTGGAATGTGCTAATCTCATCTGACATGGGATTGTGTGGATCAGAATTCTTCGGGTAAGGTATGTAACTTATGTACTATAACAGCACCCACACCCACACCCACCCATACATGCTGTACTTATACTGTACTCTTACTGTGCATATATGAATACATACACAATACTTGAAATTGAAGATATGATCTCGAGAGGTATGTATTGATCGGACGTGGACAGTGTATTATCCCAGTCGTAGATTGACCTGAAGAGGAACTATATAGTGTATAGGTAATATATGAATAGTATATCCAGACCGCCTATGAGCTAGTCCTGTCGGGGATCATTGTCCCGGAAATTGATGAAGAGCAATCCTAGGTGCTCTTCTTATTTTTACCTTCAAGATACTAAGGTATATAGTGTACACACATACCACACCATTCACTGCCACAGCTGCTGCTGCTGCATGCTCAACAGCCGTTTATCGGTAATATTACTGCCGTTACAATTGGTGACAACTACAAGACTCCCTCCTTCGTCCTCCTCCTCCTCTCCCCGGGGAGGTCCCGCTGCCCGCCCACCCCTCCCCTCCCAATTTATCCATCCCAAGCTATTCCGGAGTAGAGAAGCAAAGGACCCTCTAGGCTAAGCCTGGATGCTGCTCTTCTGAGCTTGACATTCCAGATATCGGGGCAAGCTGTAGCTAAAGAAATAGTTAATAACTGGGCTACTCACTTCTGTCTCCTTTTGGAGTCAGTCGTGGGTCTGTCTGCACTTATATTGTTTCCCCTTTGCTGCCTTCCTTCTTGACCACTGTGTTTGAGTGGACTGCTATTGCTTCTTAATTCGTGGTTGTACGTACTTGATATCCGCTACATTATCCGAGAAAAAGAGAAGAGAAGAGAGAGAGTGTGTGTGTGTTGTCTCGTGTGCTCGTGTGTTCCTTACTTTACTATTCTCCCTCTCCCTCCCGGTGCTTTATTACCGCGTTCCTGCAGCCCTCGCGTGTTCGGGCTTCGTCGCTCGACCAACGTCACCTGCTCTCGCTCTCTTCTCCTCTTCCCTCTCTCTCTCGCTTTTCCCTCTCCTCCGACCATCCTTCCCCTGCGAGAACCTGTGCTTCTCTTTAACCCTTTACCTTACCCGCCCTTCCTTGAATTCGTTCGGCCACAGTTACTGTTCTCTCTCCCAACCATTTTCCTCGAATCAGCTGTTCTGGATTCTTTCCAGCTGCTTCTCCCCTTTCCTACTACGACTCTATCTCTCTCTTTCTCTCTTTCTTCCCCTCCACCCCC